>NC_024804.2:11574135-11637611 GCF_000309985.2 Brassica rapa
ATGCATATTTCCATTGTTTTTATCCATCCATCCATATGCATTTTGATCATATAGATTAGGATTTAGTCATGTTTAGGTTGCATTTTGCATACATGAGTCCTTATCAGGTATTGGAGTATCACATGGAGTTCTTGGAGACGTTTGGGTGCATTTGGAGCTCAAAAGAAGTGTTTAAAGTGATCAGCGGACGAGCAACCCACCGGAGCGACCTAACCGCAGCGACACGATGAAGTCGCTGTGCCTTACCTCTCGGAGCGACCTAACCGGAGCGACGTCCTGAAGTCGCTGTGCCTTACCTCTCGGAGCGACCACGTTGGAGCGACGTCCTGAAGTCGCTCGCTCTTTTGACGAAACAGAGCTCAAAACTGAAGCCGGAGCGACCTCTCGCAGCGACACCCTGAGGTCGCTCCCGAAGCCCAGAGCGACGTGCTGGAGCGACTTGCCGAGGTCGCTGCGCGTCGCCTATATGCTCGAATCATGTTTTCTCAAGGGCCTTTTTGTCATTTCATTATGCACGTTTTTATTTTCTAAACCTATGTTTTTACTCTGTAAGCCACCAGGAGGCAGATCATCTTTGTTCTTAGAAAAACCACCAAAAACCTTTGGAAAGTGATCTCTTTGAATCAATTGATCAGTTTTGTTATTGAAATTCTGTGTTCCTTATTTCCTGTATTTCTCTACATGATTAATCTGAAATCCAACATGGGTTTAAGAGGGATCATGGAGATTAGTGAGTAATCACCTTTTGAATTCATGGGTTAGGGAGATTAAGGGTGATTAGGTTAGAACTAGGATGTTTTAGTGTAGATCATTCATATTTCCTTGCTAGTAGAGTGAACATAAAGCATCTTCTGAGTTGGCCACTCAATTGTTGATCCTTAGGCATTTCTCACCCGAAAGGTGTTCGATGAAATGCCCGAGACAACTCTCCTAGGCTTTTAGCATGCTCTGCCAAAGACATTTGTTGTTAGAGATGCTAAGATAGCTAATAGACTTGTTAGTAATGATTGCTTTCATATATTCAACCAAAGACATTTGATGTTTGAATTGTGTTTAGTAAATGAACATTCATCTAGACATAGAGTTTGTTTAGGATTGCGTCTAAGCTTAAGGTTAATAGATTGATTGATCGTTTGCCATCTTTAGTTCGAAACTTGATCACCCGAGGTCTAATCCCTATATCCATGAGTTCTCTTTTCCAATAGTTAAGAAAGTATCATTTAGTTATTCCTTTTAATTAGTCATAGTTTAAAAACCCATCTAAATCATTGGTTGCACTTAGATTAAGTGATTACTTGCATTCTCGGTGCTTTGATATCTCTCAGAACTGGTTCGACAATCATTTATACTACAACATTTGTCTTAGGAGCCTTGAAAACTCCTAACATCAAATTGGCGCCGTTGCCAAATTCTGAGTAGATTTAAACATTGAGATTTAGTCAATTGCTTGAGACTAAGTCATTTTTATTTTCTTTTGTTACTGACTCTTCTTCACCTCCCTTTAATCTACAGGTGTATGAACTTGAGGAGCAGGGGTCCATCAAACCTAGTTCCAAGAGCAGCAGACATCAGGGCTTTAGAGAGAGAGTGTGCTAGAAAGAGAAGAGAAGAAGAACATCAGGCTCAATTGCAGAGACTGAACACTGACATGGGAGACGTTCATCAAGAAGATGCAGGCGTCAATGGCGCTAACAACAATGGCCCACCTAACCAACAGCGAGCAGCTCGACCCATTGGCACTTACGACCGTCCAAACATTCATGGTCATAGATTGGGAATCCGAGCACCCGCTGTGGCAGCCAACAACTTTGAGATCAAGTCAGGACTCCTCAACGTGATCGAGAACAACAAGTATCATGGCTTGGCTCTAGAGGATCCATTTGATCACTTGGACAGGTTCGACAGCTATTGTGGGTTGTCAAAAACCAATGGTGTGTCCGAAGATGCCTTAAAGCTCAAGCTATTCCCTTTCTCTTTGGGGAGATAAGGCACGTCAGTGGGAGAAGTCTCTACCCAGCGACTCCATTACCACTTGGGATGACTGCAAGAAAGCATTCTTGGAGAAGTTCTTCTCTACTTCAAGAACTGCTAAGCTGAGAAACGAGATCTCCAGCTTTCAACAGAAGGGCTTGGAAGGTTTCAGTGAAGCCTGGGAGAGATTCAAGGGCTATCAAGCTCAATGCCCACACCATGGTTTCTCTAAGGAGAGCTTGCTGAGCACATTCTACTGTGGTGCTCTCCCTAAGTACAGAGCCAGACTGGATACAGCTAGTAATGGGTTCTTCTTGGGGAGAACTGAGGAGGATGCAGAGGAGCTGGTTGACAACATGGTTAAGAGTGATGCAGTCTACAGTGGAGACCACGACAGAAGCAGTAGAACTGAGGATAAGCAAACGAGGAAGGAGTTGAAAGCTCTACAGGATAAGATAGACATCCTCCTTGCTGATAAAGCTACCCAAGAGCAGCTGCACTTTGTCGGCAACCCAAGCCAAGAGACACCAGCTGTTGTCCATGAAGTTGAGGGTTTGGAAGGTCAGGAAGAGCTGTGTTTCATCAACAACAATGGTAGCTGGTACAAGAAGAACCCAACTTTCAGTACAACAACTACCAACAGAAGTCCTATTCCAACAACCAGCAGAGTGGTTATCAGCCTCGGAACAATCAGCAAGGCAGCTATCAACCTCAGCAGAACCCTCCTCCTGGTTTCAACAACAAGGGCAACCATTCTTCCCAACAACAATCTAATCCCTCTACCTCCACTCCTCAAGTCAGCAGCACTGATGCTCTACTGAAACAAATCCTGGAGTCTCAAACAAGAAGTGAGAAGCATGTTGGCTATGAGTTGAAGAATCTTCACTCAAAGATTGATGGGAGCTACAATGAGCTCAACAACAAGTTCAGAGCTTTGGAGAACCAGTTTGCTGCCATGAACACTCAACAAAATCGCCAACAAGGTTCTCTACCTGGAAAATCTGAGCAAAACCCCAAGGAAACCATGAAAGCTATCACTCTCAGGAGTGGTAAGGAGTTACCTCAGAGAACTCTCACCAAGGATGCTGAGAAACAAAGTGAGGGGGTTGCCATCACCATAGATGATGAAGTGGTGATTGTTGATGAGAAGATCAATGACGAGATCTTGGAAAAGATAGTGGAAGCAAAAGGAAAAGGAAAGGTTGGAGAAGAGAAGAAAACAGTTAAAGATGGTGAAGTCGTCACTCCTGCAAGTGAAAACTCTTTTGTTCCTCCTGCTTATGAACCCAAGCTTCCATTCCCAGGTCGATTCAAGAGGCAGCTGCTAGAGAAGTACAAAGCTTTGTTTGACAAGCAAATGAGTGAAGTCCAAGTCACAATGCCCATTATAGATGCTTTCATGCTGATCCCTCAATACAGCAAGTTCCTCAAAGATGCTGTAGCTGCAAAGAAGAAAGAGATGGAGGGCATGGTGATTCTCACTCATGAGTGCAGTGCTATCATTCAGAGGCTGGTCATTCCAAAGAAGCTAGAAGATCCTGGATGCTTCACATTACCTTGCGCTCTTGGGCCTATGGTATTTGATAGATGTCTCTGCGATTTGGGAGCTAGTGTCAGCTTGATGCCCCTATCTGTTGCTAAGAAGCTGGGTTTCACTCAGTACAAGAAGTGTAGACTTTCTCTGGTATTGGCTGATCGTTCAGTGAAGTACCCTGTGGGTATCTTAGAGGACCTCCCAGTGATGGTTGGAAATTATGAGATCCCTACAGACTTTGTGGTGCTTGAAATGGGTGAAGAAGCTCAAGATCCTTTAATCCTTGGAAGACCTTTCTTAGCCACAGCAGGAGCTATTGTTAATGTTAAAGAAGGCAAGATTGATCTCCATCTGGGTAAAGGGCACGTTCTGCATTTCGACATCAAGGAAGTAATGAGGAGGCCAACAGTTCAAGGACAAGTGTTCTACATCGAAGAGATGGATGCCCTTGCTGATGAACTCCTTGAAGAGTTGTCACTAGAGGACCCTCTACAGCATGCTTTAACTGTAGAGAAAGAGGCTGAGGTGATTGAGAACCTGGAGAGTACTGCCTATGGGATGATGCTGGATTCACACCAGGCGTTTTTCAGTAAGGACCAGTACGAGGAGCTTCCACAGATGGTTCACCAACAAGTCTCAGTCACTCAACGAGAGGACAACCAGCAGGATGACTGGAGTGAACTAAAGGCACCTAAAGTGGAGCTTAAACCTCTTCCCCATGGTGTAAGGTATGCATTCCTTGGTCCTAATGAAACTTACCCTGTCATTGTGAGTAGTGAACTTACTGAGAATGAGCTATCTGAACTTTTGAAAACACTTAAAAGATTTAGAAAGGCAATAGGTTACTCACTAGATGACATCAAGGGGATATCACCCTCTTTGTGCATGCATAGGATACATCTTGAGGATGAATCAATGACTTCTATCGAGCATCAAAGAAGGTTAAATCCTAACCTGAAGGATGTTGTAAAGAAAGAGATTCTTAAACTCCTAGATGCTGGTGTTATTTACCCTATCTCAGATTCTAAATGGGTATCACCTGTGCATGTTGTACCAAAGAAAGGTGGTATCACTGTGATCAAGAATGACAAGGATGAATTGATACCAACAAGAACCATCACAGGTCATAGAATGTGCATTGATTACCGAAAACTAAACTCTGCATCTAGAAAGGATCATTTTCCACTACCATTTATTGATCAGATGCTTGAGAGACTTGCAAATCACCCATTCTATTGTTTCCTTGATGGGTACTCAGGATTTTTCCAAATCCCCATACATCCCAATGATCAAGAGAAAACGACATTCACATGTCCCTATGGCACCTTTGCATATCGAAGGATGCCATTTGGTCTATGTAATGCTCCAGCTACCTTTCAAAGGTGCATGATGTCAATTTTCTCTGATCTGATTGAGGATGTTGTGGAGGTATTCATGGATGATTTCTCTGTCTACGGATCTTCGTTTTCTGCTTGTTTGTCAAATTTGTGCAGGGTCCTACAGAGATGTGAAGACACCAACCTTGTGCTGAATTGGGAGAAGTGTCACTTCATGGTCAAAGAAGGGATTGTGCTAGGACACAAGATTTCAGAGAAGGGGATTGAGGTGGATAAAGCCAAAATCGATGTTATGGTTGGTCTGCCTCCACCAAAGACAGTGAAAGACATCCGGAGTTTTCTTGGTCATGCTGGATTCTACAGGAGGTTCATCAAGGACTTCTCCATGATCACTAGACCTTTGACCAGGTTGCTGTGCAAGGAAGCTACCTTCAGTTTTGATGTGGAATGTCTACAAGCTTTCAAGAAGCTGAAGGGTGAACTCGTTAGTGCCCCAATTGTCCAGCCACCTGATTGGGATCTCCCTTTTGAGATCATGTGTGACGCCAGTGACTATGCTGTGGGAGCTGTTCTGGGGCAGAAGAAAAATGGCAAAACCCATGTGATCTATTATGCCAGCCAAACCCTCAATGATGCCCAGATGAAGTATGCCACAACAGAGAAGGAGATGCTGGCAATTGTTTTTGCCTTTGAGAAGTTCAGGAGCTACTTGGTTGGGTCTAAAGTCATTGTCTACACAGATCATGCCGCCTTGAGACACCTTTTGGCCAAGAAGGATGCAAAACCCAGGCTTTTGAGGTGGATCCTTTTGCTCCAAGAGTTTGATATGGAGATCAAGGACAAACCTGGAGTTGAGAATGGAGTAGCTGATCATTTGTCCAGGTTGAGGGTAGAGTCTGGTATCCCTATTGACGAAGGACTTCCTGAAGAGCAGATCATGGCTATCGAAGCAGTGATAGCAGTTTGTGAGACTGGTAGGAAGCTGGAAGAGGTCAAAGCAACAGAGGAGAAAGAACCTTGGTATGCTGATTTGGTTAACTACCTAGCCACAGGAAGAGAACCTTTGAATCTTGTAGGCTATGCCAAGAAGAAGTTCTACAAGGATGTGAAAAGATATTACTGGGACGAGCCCTACCTCTACATTCTCTGCAAAGATCAGCTTTATAGGAGAGTGGTTGCAAATGAGGAGATTGATGGGATCCTTGCACAGTGTCATGGATCATCCTATGGAGGACACTTTGCCACCTTCAAGACAGTTGCAAAAGTATTACAAGCTGGATTCTGGTGGCCACACATGTTCAAGGATACACAAGCCTTTGTTTCGAAGTGTGATTCTTGCCAAAGAAGAGGAAACATCACCAAGAGGAATGAGATGCCTCAAAATCCAATCCTTGAAGTTGAAGTGTTTGATGTCTGGGGTATTGACTTCATGGGACCATTTCCATCATCTTTGGGCAACAAATATATCCTTGTGGCTGTTGATTATGTCTCCAAGTGGGTGGAAGCCATTGCAAGCCCCACCAATGATGCTAGAGTTGTAATCAAGATGTTCAAGAGCATCATCTTCCCAAGGTTTGGAGTTCCAAGAGTTGTAATCAGTGATGGAGGTTCCCACTTCATTAACAAACTGCTTGAGGGACTTCTCAAGAAGAACGGTGTGAAGCACAAGGTGGCAACTCCTTATCATCCCCAAACAAGTGGCCAAGTTGAGATTTCTAACAGGGAGATCAAGTCTATTCTGGAGAAGATTGTGGGGATTACAAGGAAGGATTGGTCCAATAAGCTTGACGATGCACTTTGGGCTTATAGGACAGCGTACAAGACACCACTGGGTACCACACCTTTCAACCTAGTGTATGGGAAAGCTTGCCATTTGCCAGTGGAGCTTGAGTACAAGGCACTATGGGCAATAAAGTTGCTGAACTTTGACATCAAGAGTGCCAAGGAGAAAAGGCTCTTTCAGCTACATGAGCTTGATGAGATAAGATTGGATGCTTTCGAGAACTCAAGAATCTACAAGGAGAAGACCAAGGCTTTCCATGACAAGAACATCCTGAAGAGAGAGTTTAAAGAAGGAGACCAAGTTCTTCTCTACAACTCTAGGCTGAAGTTGTTTCCAGGAAAGCTTAAGTCAAGGTGGTCCGGTCCTTTCAAGGTCAAGGAGGTTAGACCATATGGAGCAACAGTTTTGTGGAGCACTGATGGAAGAGACTTCACAGTCAATGGACAAAGGGTTAAGCTCTACATGGCTACTGCACCAGAGGAAGATGGGGTTTCAACTCCACTGTCTGATCCTACCCCGGCCTAATCTAAAAGGAGGCAAAGTCAAGCTCGAGACTTAAAACAAGCTCACTTGGGAGGAAGTCCCATGCGTATCCTTGTATATATTGCATTGGTGTTTTTCATCTTATTGCATAAAAAAAAAAAAGAGAAAAGTTGTGTGCAGGTACTTGATCGGTTCATTTTGAGCAGGAGTCGTGCGTGGGAGCGAGGTCTCACAGCGACACCTCAAGGTCGCTCCAGCTGGGAGCGAGGTTTCGGAGCGACACCTAGAAGTCGCTCGCGGTTTTCGTCGTCGGATCGAGAAAAAAATCGCCTCAGAGCGAGGTCTCGGAGCGAGGCCGAAGGGTCGCTCCAGCTGGGAGCGACATTATGGGAGCGACACCTCGGAGTCGCTCGCGTTTTCGACGAAACGGAGCTCAAAAACTGACCCGGAGCGACGTCCTAGAGCGACACCTTGAAGTCGCTCCAGCCCAGAGCGAGGTTTCTAGAGCGACACTTCAAGGTCGCTCGCGGTTTTGTCGAAACACGACGCGAGGAAACGACTCGGGAGCGACCTCTCCCAGCGACACCCTCACGTCGCTCCCGACCCGGTCCAGGTAAGTTTCCTAACTCTAAACCCCGGTTTGATTCAAGTAAACCGACCCTAGACCACCCTAAACCGAACCAGACGACCCTAAACCTACCCCAACCCTGCGACTCCAACTCTATCCCTCTCCCCTCCTCTCACAAACTCACAAACTCTCTCAAACTCATCCACACCAAAATCCCCAAAACTTTCTCAATTCTCACCCAAATCAACTGCTTCTTCTTTCTAAATCCAAGCTTTCGCCCCTGTAGTCTATTCCTCACCACCCATTCACCATTTCCTTTCATCCAGAGCAAGGTATTGAGTTTTAAAATTCAAATTCGTAGGTCCATGAACCCTAGAATTTGAAAGTCGAAATTTGGTCCTGTTCTTGCTAGATTGTGGTGAAATAGACTAGGGAAAGTTTATCTATCATGTTGGGTTGTTGAATTAATGGTGAAATTGAGTTTAATTTGCACTTTGGCAAAATTAGGGTTCATGGAATTAGGGATTTTTCGAATTTGACCTTAATTGGTGTGTTTGCGGGTGTACTAGATGCGTTAAGATGTTACATTGTTGCATTGTGTTGAACTTGAGTTTAAACTGAAAAATTCATTTGTTAAGTTCATTCTTGCAAAATGTTCGCTTGCAAAGTCTTCTTTTTCTTCACTTCCATCTACTTATCCCTTTCCAAGTTTGTAACTTTTCAGGTGAAAATGGTTAAGAAGACAAAGGGCAGGTTGGAAGCTGAGAGGCAAGAAGCCGAAAATCAAGAGTTTGCACTAAGAGGAAAGGCTTTAACAAGCGAGCCAACTGGCTCAGGGACGCAGCGGACTGTGCGACAGCAGACGTTGGCTGCAAGGAAATCGAAAGAACACGAGAAGAGGGCAGGGAAAAGTGTAGCAGTTCCCACCCATGAGGAAGGTGAAACTGAGAGTGATGATGAGCCAGCACCTACGAAGAAAGCCAAGATGTCAAAGGGCAAAGGGGTTGCTGTTGATCGAGACAGGGCGAAAACTCCATCTGTAGAGGAGCTGTATGATCATTTGAAGAATGGAGTCACCTGGGCTCCAACCAGGTTCGCCGACCTCAACCTGCTGAAGGAGTTGGGTCTAGACTCTGATATTGAGGCAATGCTGGGACATTTGAAGATGCCGAAACTCCTCACCATGGCTTATCCTTTCTACAAGGATGTCACTTGTCAGTTCCTATCCTCTCTTGTGGTCACTTACCACGACACGGCGCATGTGAGGCAAGGATGGGGAAAAATCACGTTCAAGGTCAATGGAAGGGAATACAACATGAACTTCAAGGACATTGGGAGGGTCATGGGGTTCCAAGACCTAGAAGACCACTCACTTCCCAAGTGTGAGAACCTCCCCACAGAGCTTTGGAAGTTGATCACTGGAAACAGGCACTCTACCGGGGCTGACAAGAACTCACACATCCGACACCCGTCTGTACGCTACCTCCACAGATTGCTAGTCCATGCTTTCTACCCACGGAAGCAAGCTGGTAATGTTACTGAGGAAGACATGCGACTGCTCTGTCCGGCTATCCGTCCTTACGCTCAACCTGGAGTGTTACCCCTTCCCAGCACTGATATCTATGCTACCTTTGGGATGGTCAGTTTCTTTGTGGGCCGTCTCGAACACTACAGAGACTGGGCGTGGTACACCACTGATTCGCGCCCAAAGATGGGGATAGGCGGAATGATCACACCACTGCTCCAATTTCTGAATGTTCCCTTGGGAAAGGACGCAGCGGGGCCTAGGTTCATTGATGGCACCTACTTGAGGATTGCCACCTATTTCAGTGGGATGTATGGGAAGGACTACGTCTACCACTACTACTTGCAGGGCAAGCCAGTCGAGGTGGTTCTTCCAAACCGGAACCTGACGAGTTTAGAGATACCAGGAGCTGTCAGCTTCAACATTCCCCAGGAGTACTTTCTCGGAGAACACGGGCCTCTCGATCCAATTCAAGCAGCTTCATCAAGGAGAAGGAGTGTCCCTACGCAACCTGACCCGCCTGTTGCAGACACGTCTGAGCATATCTATGGACCTCCGCGCTACTACTTCAAGCCCCATGACGGAGTCCTTCCCCCTGGAGCTCTCCGTGATGCTCATGACCACATTGGTCGTCTCCAGAGGTGGAACAAAGCTCAGGACAGAACGATAGAAAAGCTGAAGGATAAGTGCAAGGCGCTCAGCAAGACTGTGAAGAAGCAGGCAAAGACTTCAGCCAAGTTCATGAAGAAAGTAGCTGATGTCTTAACTAGGGGAGGAATAGCTGGATGTAGCTCAGCCGATTTCGCTTTCGCGAACACCTCAAACCCCCAGCCCCCACCCCCGCCTGATGCTCTTGGCTTCCCCCTCACTGCTGCGCAGCTTCAGCGTAAGTGGAGGAACCCACCCACTCAGCCTTCCACTTCCGGCAACAAATCCCCATCCCTCGCTTCTTCTGACAGTGAGCACGAGATTGACGAGGTTGAGAGCCAGCCATGGTATGGAGGCTCCGGTTCAGCATCCGGTGGTTACTACACCACCTTCCCTCCTGACGACGACGATGCTGGGGCATCTGCCCCCACCTATTATCCATAGGAGGTACTTCTTTCTCTCCCTTGTATATACCATTTCATTTTTGCATATTAGTTTTCTTCTCGGTATCTCCTTCTTTCTTTGACAACACAGAGACTGTGTAACTCAAGTTTGGGGGAGGTACCAAGCATTTGATCATGTTTGCTTTGATTGTGTTTCATTTGAGTCATGCATTGCCACACCTATTTGCATTAAAAAAAAAAAAAAAAAAAAAGATTTTTCATTTAGTTTGCATCATTTGCACCATTAGGAGAGTCTAGAGCATATAGGTTGCATTCACTTGCATTGGGAGCAATGATTTTAAATGCCTTGTAAAGAACACTACGTTGCACCATTGAGTAGCCATGCACCTCTCGAAAAGACTTGTATGTTTCGAGCCTTGAAAACTCTTCTTGAAACTTGTTGATTGCTGAAACTCAGTCTTTGAAGCCAACTACAACCTTATTAGAAATGAATGAACTTAATGCTTCTTGCTTAGGGTCCCTTGTGTACTGAGTCATGGCTATACACACTGGAGTTGTCACATCTTTTATGCCAATCTTTTTGACAAACTCTAGTGGTAGACCACTCCCAAAACCTTTCCTTCCTTTTAAGCTTTCATTGTTTGATGAGTGAGGCCTTCTTCGGAAAGTCTTACATGCGCATAATGTTGAGAGTATCGGGAACGACAATGCTTGATCTTCATTTTTGCTAGATTGGACACTCTTTTGTCTAGCTATAGGTGGGAGGGTGAGTGTTGTGATCATGATTTGGGAGAAATAAAAAATAAAAAGGATACTCTTTGTGCTTAAGTGAATTGATTTTCTGGGATAAGTAGAGAACCTCTAGCTCTAGTTTTGAAAAGTCTTGGCCCCCAACCTAAAAAAAAAAAATATAAAAAAAAAGAAAAGAAATCGAAAAAAAAAAGAAAAGAAAGAAAAGGGGGCTAGCAAAGTTGTTAAGAGCTAAGAAATGTTTTGAGGTTGTAGAAAAATCCCTTGTAGATTTCAAAAAGAAAGAGTTAAAGTTCTTAAGATCTTTTGGTGAGAGATGTGAGTTGGGTTTGACATTTGGGAATGATCGTGTAATTGTATGTTTGGGAAAAGGGTAGAACAATGGAGATTGAGCATTGTATGCATGAGTTGGTCCCTTTCTTAGATATATTATGTGCAATGTCAAGGCTACTTGTTTTGAGAGTAAACCACCTTAAAGATCATATGTTTTGAACCTCTTGAATCACTTGAATAAAAGCCTTCCCTTACCCAACCAAATGACTTGGACCAACGGACCATTTGCAAGAATTCACCTGATGTTTTGTGCTTAATGAATGTGAGAGTTGGTTGATTTGAATGTGTGGATGCTTGATGATGAGTGTAGGGACACAAGGAGTTGAGATAGGCCTAGAGAAGCTAGAGTGTAATAAGAGAGTGTGCTAATTATATTTGCTAGTGGTGTTTTTTTTGGCTATGAGCTCCCACCTTCAAATCTCTCTCCCTATGAGTTCTAGAAAGTTCACTTGTGGACAAGCAAAGAACAAGTTTGGGGGAGTTGATATCATGCATATTTCCATTGTTTTATCCATCCATCCATATGCATTTTGATCATATAGATTAGGATTTAGTCATGTTTAGGTTGCATTTTGCATACATGAGTCCTTATCAGGTATTGGAGTATCACATGGAGTTCTTGGAGACGTTTGGGTGCATTTGGAGCTCAAAAGAAGTGTTTAAAGTGATCAGCGGACGAGCAACCCACCGGAGCGACCTAACCGCAGCGACACGATGAAGTCGCTGTGCCTTACCTCTCGGAGCGACCTAACCGGAGCGACGTCCTGAAGTCGCTGTGCCTTACCTCTCGGAGCGACCACGTTGGAGCGACGTCCTGAAGTCGCTCGCTCTTCTGACGAAACAGAGCTCAAAACTGAAGCCGGAGCGACCTCTCGCAGCGACACCCTGAGGTCGCTCCCGAAGCCCAGAGCGACGTGCTGGAGCGACTTGCCGAGGTCGCTGCGCGTCGCCTATATGCTCGAATTCATGTTTTCTCAAGGGCATTTTTGTCATTTCATTATGCACGTTTTTATTTTCTAAACCTATGTTTTATTACTCTGTAAGCCACCAGGAGGCAGATGATCTTTGTTCTTAGAAAAACCACCAAAAACCTTTGGAAAGTGATCTCTTTGAATCAATTGATCAATTTTGTTATTGAAATTCTGTGTTCCTTTTATTTCCTGTATTTCTCTACATGATTAATCTGAAATCCAACATGGGTTTAAGAGGGATCATGGAGATTAGTGAGTAATCACCTTTTGAATTCATGGGTTAGGGAGATTAAGGGTGATTAGGTTAGAACTAGGATGTTTTAGTGTAGATCATTCATATTTCCTTGCTAGTAGAGTGAACATAAAGCATCTTCTGAGTTGGCCACTCAATTGTTGATCCTTAGGCATTTCTCACCCGAAAGGTGTTCGATGAAATGCCCGAGACAACTCTCCTAGGCTTTTAGCATGCTCTGTCAAAGACATTTGTTGTTAGAGATGCTAAGATAGCTAATAGACTTGTTAGTAATGATTGCTTTCATATATTCAACCAAAGACATTTGATGTTTGAATTGTGTTTAGTAAATGAACATTCATCTAGACATAGAGTTTGTTTAGGATTGCGTCTAAGCTTAAAGTTAATAGATTGATTGATCGTTTGCCATTTTTAGTTCGAAACTTGATCACCCGAGATCTAATCCCTATATCCATGAGTTCTCTTTTCCAATAGTTAAGAAAGTATCATTTAGTTATTCCTTTTAATTAGTCATAGTTTAAAAACCCATCTAAATCATTGGTTGCACTTAGATTAAGTGATTACTTGCATTCTCGGTGCTTTGATATCTCTCAGAACTGGTTCGACAATCATTTATACTACAACATTTGTCTTAGGAGCCTTGAAAACTCCTAACATCAGTCAGCGAAAAGGTAATCAATATGAACATCATTTTATGCAGATTGGAAGTTTTAGTCTTTGTTATAGAAAACTAAGAAAATGGTTGTTTTTTTGTTTGGGGTGAAGGTACTCTCTAGCGACAACTCTAAACACGGCTACAACGCTGCAACTGGCAAATACGAAGATCTTATGTCTGCAGGAATCATTGATCCAACCAAAGTGAGAAGAGATTCTTAACTTCATCGCAGATTGAAATCTTATGGTTTTGCATGCTAACCGAGTGTATTTTTTTTTCTTTAAGGTTGTGAGATGTTGCTTAGAGCATGTGTCATATGTGGCTAAGACATTCTTGATGTCTGATTGTGGAGATCAAGGAGCCTGAATCAGCAGCGCCTGCTGGTAACCCCATGGATAATTCAGGTTTGTCTTAGTTTTTTTTTTTTTTTTTACGGAATCCTCTTGAACCATCGGTTTAACATCAGTAATCTTTTTCTGATGTATCTTTTGATTTTTCAGGTTATGGCTTCTAAGTTAGCAATGAGAACAGAGTAGTCTCTGAGAAAGCAAAAGCCACGATTTAGTTCTTTATTTTCTGATCTGAAACATCCTTGATCCTATGTAAACTATATGTTTTTCCCATGACTTGAAGAACATATAATGTGGTTTTTGTGTTCTCTGAAGCAAGAATAAAACAAGTCTTTGAATATCAACACGTCATGGTCGAGAAAAGATTACATGATTTGCAAGTTGGCATGATCAACAGATATTAGTGATACACTAATTACTTAACTAGTGATGCGGACAGTATATAATTTTTCGTTTATTACATTATTTCAAGATGTCAGTTTGGTGGATGAAGAAACAGAAAGTGATCTTCCTAGAATTTTCCAACATTTTTGTTTATTCTTTTATCTAGTAAAATTATTTATCGGAGAGAAATACTAAACTACATTTTCAAAGTCAAATCATACTTTAAAAGCTGCAGAGTGGTCAGTGACTCCCTCTTATCATCATAACCTTTTTGTTGGTTTTGTTCATATTCTTTTTTCACAAAACAACAGTTTTGATAACAAAATTGAGAGTATTTTTGATGTACGTGTATAGCAACTTTAGAGTCAATCATACTTGAAAAAATTGTTAAGTTATATTTGTGACGACTCTATTAATCATAACCTAAAGTTGATAACAAGTTAAAGGGGGAAAGAGAAAGAGAGAGGGCTACTTACTTGTCTTCCTTGAAGCTTCTTTCTTTGCTATTTTAATTTGGTTTTAATCCAGCAACGCGGTGTTATTGATGAGAAAAATTTCCAAACAAATTTAGAGCATTTTCAAACTCAATAATCCCATATACATTATTTACCGAATGATTTTGATACATGTCATCACCACATTAATTTTGAAAGCAAAATGATGACATAGCATACTAATAAAGATGACATGACTTAAACTAATTGTGATATGGAAATTTATGTTTAATTTTTTTTTTATAATTTTGGTAAATTTTTAAAATAAGGCAATAATTTAGAAATCATCATTAATATACCAATAAATAGTAAAGTTAGAAATATAGTAATATATAATAATTTTCGAAAATATTATTTACTTTTATTTAAATAATTTTACAATTTTTATTACTAAAAACCTTAAAACATTTATGCATTTTGATAAAAAAATTCTAATCATATTATGATTATTTCTTTTTAATATTTACAAATTTTAGAAATATTGTTTAATTTTATGTTTTATTAATTATACATAACAAAAATTTCCCTTAATTTTATAGAATTTGATTTAATATTTATTAACTAAAATAAATAAATAAAAAAATTTCCAAGATATATATATAAATATTAAATATAAATGTAATAAAAATATTTATTTTATTTTAATTTTTACATGAAATTAAAATATTGTACGAAATAATAAAATCAAAAGATTAACAAAAAATTATTTATAAATATAATTTTAAGCTTTATTTTTGCACATGGTGTAGAAAAATATCTAGGATTTGATTGATAAGAACTGTGATTTCATTTTTTGGCTGTAGAAATATTGATGTGATTTTTTTGGTTTTGGCTATAGATTTTTAATTTTCAAAAATCTTTAAATTTGGGTTAAGAATTTGTCTCTGCAGAGCAATTATAAAGACATGAGTTTAAATAAGTGTTTTGGACTTTAAAAAAAGGTTGTGAGCTTTTAAAAAAAAATACAAATCAAAATTGGTGTATATTTAGAGTTGTGGATGTGGAGAACAACTACAACAATAGCCAATCACACCCCTAGTAACATAAAAAAATTGCAAGTGGGTTGCACTATGACTCATACCCTTCATAACCTTTTTTCACTTTGGGATTGTGCATAACTTTTTTTGATATTTTTGGTTCTAAGTTTAGTAATAAGAATAGAATAAGACGACGCAAAAACTACCAGTAAAGTCTTCAAATCAAATTAATTAGATTTAAGATTCAATTAATCGAACTATAGATAACTACTTATGTTAAAATTATAACTATAATAATAAATCTGTGTCAAGTTTTCTAAAGATCAATTGGTTTGTGTGTGGAAAAGAATCCAGCATTCTGTTGAGAACAGTATACCTCAATTTGTATGGTAAAATTCAAGAACGAAGGAAAAGAAAATGGAATATATATGAAACTGTTTTATTAGATTTTTCTTGCTTGTTTCAAAAAAAAAAGAGAGGATTTTCTTGCTTATGTTCCTTTCATTTATCCAGATCAATATTATTAAAACAGAAGGCATTTTTTTGAGGTGCCCTTCTGTTTTGAAAATATTTACAGCTCTGTGCCACTGCTTTATTTAAAACATATGCTTTTTAATTATATGGATATATTATCGATAAATCTTTTAATCCAGCTACAATTTAATTTAAAATTTCCATTCCCATCGGACCAAGCTAAGTTTTAGAAAAACCCATAATCGTTCTTCATTCCTTATAAAGTACATTTTTTCTTAGCTCTTGAAACTAAAATTTTGTTGCCTTTATCAACGCTCACTTTTCAACATTGAAACATATCGATGTCACATATTGGATCCTGCATTTTCAACATTTAAACTATACATTATTATACACATCAGTGTTTCAACCATTCATATCTTGCAAACAATGTTGTAGGTACAATCAGTTGTATAAGATTCAACATTTCAATTATACATGTTGCCCTATTCTAACATATGAATTTCTAACATATATGAACATAATCGTGTAAATATTTTCTTGGAAGATTGCATTTTTAGATGTACAGATTATGAAATAGAGACAAACCCTTAAACCCCAAATACTTAAAAATATATATTAAAACCGATAAATCATTAAAAAATTAATTATCTTAATACTCAAATTTTTGAATTTAACGAGATTACTAAGTTGCAATATACTCGGGTATTATTTTTAGTTGCAAATATACATTCAAATTAAGAACCCACAAAATAGAAACAAAATATCCGGAAACAAGAATATTGAAATATAAACAAAAATCGCAGAGTTGTAAAACAAAATATCGAATATACGAAGCATAAATATCTGGCCAATCATTATAGTTGCAAATCTTCTATTCATGATTCAAAATAAATCAATAAATCTAATTTTCCATAACTTAAATAAACTTGATGGTCAAGATATGGATTATGACGGTATATTCTCTAACTGTATTGAATCGGAATATGCTAAAGTCACATATTTATATATATTTCATTTGAAACCTCTAAAGCAAACACGTTATTTTCTAAAAGTTTTTGATATCATGTCTTACAAACAAAAGATTTCATACCTTGATCAGATTAGGCCATGGCAAAAGACGTGGTTGATCCACGCCAAAGTGGTACACACCTGAAACCATCCAATATCGGGTTTGGTGAGAGTTTGGAAATCATATTAGCAGACAAACATGTAATCAAAATTAATCATCTAACATAGATTAGCATATAGATGTTTTGTGTTTCGTCTGTGTTTGTTTTTGTGAGATCGTGGTTAAACACCTATGTTATTTAATTTATTTTCTTGCAAGGCTGCAAAATTCAAGCTACATTTAACAAGAACTATTTGAATTCTTTGGAGAATGAATGCAAGAAGTATACCTTCGGAGTATTGGGGTCCATATTAATTTGTCTGGCATAAATTTTCAAGAAGTATGCATTCGATTCTTCGAAGTCATCACAACACTCATCGCAATAACAATATAAGTCATCGGATACAACATGCAAAACAGATCAAAAAAATTAGTTAGATCAAATTATTGTTTGTTCTTCATAAAACGTTTAAACAGAACGAGCTAGCTATGGATCAAGAAGAAAGACAAAGATGTAACCCTACGGATTTGATTAGGTGCTTTTGTCGGGGGAGATCTTCATCTTCATCTCTTAAGCAAAGACGAACCGACTGTTGAGAGTTAAATGTTTATTTTTCTTCTGTCAAATACTAATCTGAAAAAGGAAAACAAATTATATTTTTGGGTTCACTTAATGAACTTTGAGCCCATATGTTTTAATTAAAAAAGCATAAGGCCCGAACCTAAAACCCATCTCTAACATATAAATAAATACATTATATTTTATGAAAATGAGTTATTTATTTTAAATAATTACATAATTGTATTTCAAAGTATTTTAAAACAAAATCGAGATTTATTAAAAGTAAAACATAAAATATTTACTTATTTTTTAATTCATTTCAGCAAAAAAAAAATTGAGGTAATGAAACACGTTATATGAGCGAGCATATCAAGTGACAAACCTTTGGAGTTTTTGTGAGATTAATGCCAAATCGAAGGAGTTCACCATGATCTTTCTTTGACTGCCTCAGATCTGCCTTGATTTCATCAGGAGTACACATTAAACCCGATTTGAAACGACATGCAAAAGATTGCAAAAACCAAAAAAAAAGTTTGCAAGTAATATTTTGTGTTCACGATATGCAAAAGATAGCAAACAACCTGCTATATTCAAAATCATTATTCTAACAAGGATGAAGAAAATAAAGAAATGATTTACCCTGGAGATCGTCCATGACTCGATAACTCTCTATAATCACCATTAGAGATAATCTGTTTTTTTTTTTTGTGTTTGCAAACCGATGTCTGAAAGAAGATATTTGTTTTGGTTAATGTTTTGGTTTACATCAAAAGATAACGACTGGTCTTGGGTCGATTTTTACGTATGTGGTTTGATGTGGGCTTTGCTTAATTTTCCTTTTTCAATTAATATGCGGGCCCATTTTAGTTTTGTTTAGGTTTAATGTTCGAAAAACAATTATATAGCAAATATAAATAATCTTAATTACAAAATAAGAATATTATAAACTATTTGTCAAAGAAACATTACAATTATCTTTGAAACAAAACTACAAAAATTTCCCGGTTCATAGTCATTAAAATATTTAATAAGATTCATAGAAAAATATCATACAAAATTTAGATCACGAGTTTGCAACTAATTTTATATAGTAATATATAATAACAGTATTAATATATAAACTTTGTTAATAAAAATAAGTTTAAATCAATTATTTATCAAATACTAGACAAATTGTACAAACCGAAGTCAATTGGCGTATAAATTGAAAACCGAAAACTGAACAGAAACAACATAAAAAAAAACAAAACTGAATCATATTCACAAATATTTTAACGGTTCCTATATCGCTGAAACAGAAAGACCGAAACCGATTTGAATCAAACCGAAAACCGAATGGGTACTCGAATATCTTAAATACAATTTATATACCTTAAAATATTAATTATATTTAGTTTAAAATTACCAAATTCGGGTGGGCGTTCGGGTACCCATTCAGGTTCGGTTCAGGTCTATTCGGGTGTCGGGTTTTCAGGTTCAAAAATTTCAGCCCCATTTGGGTATTTCTAAATTTCAGTTCGGGTTTGGATCTTTGCCGGTTCAGTCCGGGTTCGGATAACCCATTTAAATTATTTTATTAAATTTTAAATTTATTATATACTTTAAATTTCTCAAAATCTATAAACAAAAAAATATATTGCATATAAATTTGAATAGCATATCTCAAAGTACCTAAAATTAACATATAAATTGGTTTGGTTTGAATATTTGGATTGAGAATCAATAGATATTTTAAGTATTGTTGGTGTTTTGAGTATACTTTAGCTATTTTAGATATGTACTTTTGACTATTTGTATATATATATAAATACTTTTGTATAACTTAAAAGTATCTTATATATTTTGATGGTCTTAATATATAGTAAATCTAATAATATTTAATATATATAGGTATATAAATCAATTTCGGATATAATCGGGTACCCGAAATACTTCGGTTCGGATCAGGTTCGGTTTCGGTTCCCTAACTACCATAATTTTGAACTCATTTGGATATTTAAACAATTTCGGTTCGGGTTCCATACTATTTTTTTGGGGGTACGGTTTAGTTTTTGGATCCGAGTTTTTTTGCCCAGTCCTAATACTGTTTATAATCGAACAAACCAAGCAATGGATTACACTATTACTTTTTATCCAAGATATTTTTTTTTTGTTATTTTCCAATAGAACTGAATCACCCAAAACAATTATTCGAAATATTTGAATTTATTCAAGTTATCCGATACTGTATCCAACAAAATCCAACATGTGATTTTACCCGAATTATTCAAAATTATCCAACAAATGAGAACCGAAAACCGAACTGAACTCAAATTTTATCAGATTCCTAACGTTGTTATCTTAACCAAACCAAAAATTAATGTAACCAAACCGAAACAAAACCCAAATTCATAAATAATCAAACAGTTATTTTATCTCTTGGACCGAATAACGAAGATCACAACTGAATTGGCACAAACTGAAAGTAAAAAAAAATTGAAACTGAACACAAAACCGAACACCCGTGGCTAAAAATATTAGTGAATTAGCGGGTTAGTAAATTTTTCAATAAAAGATAATGTGAAAGCGCGGGTCAAAATCTAGTTTCCTTTAAAGTCGAATTGATATTTTTTTTGTCAAACGATATTTGTTTCTATTATTCTCAAGATGTGAAAAACACAAACTCTAAAAAAAAAAAAGTCATGTGACCTTGGTAAAAAGAAATTGTTGATTTCTAAAATCAAACACGAATCTCTCAATGAAAACATATACAACGAGAATTAGAATCTATTTGGCTCGACAACCATATAGGTTTTTGGTCGCGTTATCCAGATTGAAACAATTTATCTTTGATATCAGAAATTGAATAGAGCATTTTAGCTTGTACAGATCACATGTCAATGGAGAAGATGTTCAATCGTAATAATTGATAGACTGTGAGCTATGCAAATTAGGGTTTCAGACTTCTAGTGATGCTTGTCACTGTTCGCTATTATTTGTTTGTTTTGTCAAGAAAGTAATATTTATTTAATTGCTTACGACGGCCGGGTGATTTGATAGTTCTTTTTTAATTATTACTAAATTTTTTAACCGCGCTACGCGCGGATAAGATATTATATGTATTTCTCAATTCTAAAAAATAATGTATAATATTGTATTATATTATTTAAAGAATAAAAAATAAGACTACATAACATAAATATATTTTTTTATATTTTCTTTGTGGAAATCATTATGTTGTTTGATTGTTGTACTTAATTCACATATTTGCATAGATATTTGTGATAGATGAATAACTATATTTTTATTATCAGTGAATAATATATATTTATTATATAATATAAGAAAAATAGAATTATTTACTTTTTAACAAACTTGTTTCATGTTGGGGACTCGGTTATAGACATATCATATTCAAATGAAACATTTTTACATCTATCAATCTTCTTAACAATCAAGAAACAAATCTGAATATCAAAACAATATCTCATATGATCTCTTTGTGAAATAACTGCTCTGAAGAAATTGAATTTATGCATCAAAAAGGACTGGAAATGGATGTGCATATGTGTTATCTAAGAGCATCTCCAACCCATAACACTATTTTAGTGTCAAAACCACACTATTTTAGTGTAGTTTTAACACTAAAAACAAATTCATCTCCAACCACAACACTAAACTTCACACTAAAAACTATTTTATAATATTATATTTATATAATTTATTTAAATTTTCGTTTTTAAAAATATAATTTATTAATAAAATAAGTGAATAGTGTTTTAGTGGAGTGAATAGTGTTTTAGTGTGGTGAATAGTGTCACACCAAATTTGGTGTAAAATTATAGTGTTACACTAAAATGGTGTAATTTTTAGTGTTGGGTTGGAGAAGGTTTTAGTGTAAAATTCACACTAAAATAGTGTTTTGCAGTTGGGTTGGAGATGGCCTAAGTCAGTTTTACAAAAAACTATTTATAGTTCATATATCATTTATGTCCATCCTATTTTTTTGTCCATCATTTCTTAAACATCTTGAAATAAGTAATGGTAATTAATAATAAACTTTTTGCTCACAAAATAAAAATCAAATTTGTCTAATTATCGCTTAATTTGTCTAACTGATATATGTATTTCTCAATTCTAAAAAAATAATATATAATATTATATTACATTATTTAAAAATTATAAAATATGACTACATAACATAAATATATTTTTTTAAATTTTCTTTGTGGAAATCATTATGTTGTTTGATTGTTGTACTTGATTCACATATTTGCATAGATATTTGTGATAGATGAATAACTATATTTTTATTATCAGAAAATAATATATATTGATTATATAATATAAGAAAAATAAAATTATTTACTTTTTAAACAAACTTGTCTCATGTTGGAGACTCGGTTATAGACATATCATATACGAATGAGACATTTTTACAGTTATCAATCTTCCTAACATTGAAAAAACAAATATACATATCAAAACAATATCTCATACGATCTATTTGTGGAATAACTACTCTGAAAAAATTGAATTTAGGCATCAAAAAAGACTGAAAATGGATGTGCAGATATGTTATCTAAATCTGCTTCACAAAGTACTATTCATAGTTCATATATCATTAATGTCCATCCTATTTTTTTTGTCCACCATTTCTTAAACATCTTGAAATAACTGATGCTAATTAATAATAAACTTTTTGTTGGAAAAAAAAATCAAATTTGTCTAATTATCGCTTAAATATTTTATTAATATGGTCTAAGAAGCTTTTAAGTGATATCATAGTTTAATTTATTAGTTTTTTTGTTAATTTTTAGAGGTTTTTGTATTTAAGATTTTTTTCCATATTAAGCTTTATTTCTTTCACAGAATTGATATATATATATATATATATATATATATCATAAAAATTACCATCAAATCAGTTTTACTTATTTATTATTTTGTTTTAACGAAAATACACTTTTTAAATAATTTAATTTAAAATAAAATTATATATTAATTTGTTGTATTTTAACAATTTCATTGATTTAATTAATTTGTTTTGGTGGATAACTTAAAAAGTTTTCATATGAATCGGGGAAAGCAAGCTTATGTTGTTATATTATATTTATTTTGTGTATATAGAATCTATATATAATGCTAGTGTAATAAAGAAAGAACATTATTTTTTTGTAACTTCAAAAAGATACATTATTACTATTTAAAATGAATCAAAATTGAATAAAATGGTAACTAAATATTTGAAAATCTAATGGTTTAGTTGGATTCTCATGAAAAAAAAAAATCGATTGGTTAAACAAATGTTTCAAAATTTGTTGTGGTATTGTTTTGTCTATAAATTATAAAATTTATTGAATTAATATATTTAATTATTGCATCCTTAAATAATATTTTATTAAGACATTAGAAAAATATGTTTTGAGTTGTTTTGTCAAATTGTACAAAATTCTATGCTTTTTCATATTTGTAACTTCAAAAAGATACATTATGACAATTTGAAATTAATCAAAATTGAATAAAATGGTAATTAAATATTTGTAAATCTAATTATTTTTTTTTATCTTGTTTAGTTGGATTCTCATGAAAAAAAATCGATAGGTTTAACAAATGTTTCAAAATTTGTTGTGTTATTGTTTTGTCTATAAATTACAAAATTTATTGAATTAATATATTTAATTATTGCACCCTTAAATAATATTTTATTAAGACATTAGAGAAGTATGTTATGAGTTGTTTTGTCAAAATTTTACAAAAATCTATGCTTTTTCATATTTGTCACGAAAATTTATATGTTAAACTTACTTTTACAAAATTCTTAACTTTGTCACGAAAACAAAAATCTATGATTTTCCATATTTGTCAACGTTCTCACACTTTCTAAGAATATATTAGTTTGTCACTTACTTATTTTTTTTTTACAAAACAAAGTATCGGAGTCTTGAAAGTTGAATTCATATTATTGTAAATGTACATAAGAGTTTGTGATTATATACTTAGTGGTTCTTGTATATGTGTCCAAGAAAGTTTCAATGGCTTAGTGGTAACTGTCCTATATATATATCATACTAACCCGGGTTCGATTCTCACCTTCGCATTGTTTTTCTATTTTTTGCGAAAAATAAATGAAATGACATGGCAATTTCGGGTTTTCTGATTGGTTGATTTTTCTATCCTATGTGGACACCCTCTCCATGGCTTATATCCTCCTTTTAGTATAGTATAGATTATTATTTGAAAGAATATCTAATTATTACTTTAAAGAGTCCTGCTTGGCTCGTTTTACTTATGACTAGAAACTTCGCGAGATCCATTTGAATCACCTCATTCGTACATAAATAAACACTCATTTTATTCAAAAATTCAGATATAAGGTTTAAGTTTAACCAGTGTTTAATTGTTTATAATCACCTTCTGGTAACTATCTTATTAAAAGGAAAATTTCATAATAATACCCAACTAAATTTCGTTAAATTTTTTTATATCCAAACTTTTATACTACATAGTTTAATAGTTCAACTAATTATTTTGCTCAGTTTAATATGCTTGCTTTTAAAACTATGTTCATTTTAATACACAAACTATGCTAATTTTAATAATAAGTTTTAAACAAAACTTTAAAAATCTTTAAATTTCAAAAACAAAATTTATTACCTGTTTTCTTTTTTAAATAACATATGTTTGGATAATCTTAATTTTTATAATATTAGTTTTAGTGCTAATTTCAAATTTATTTTATTTTCTGAAGTTTAAAATAATTTCTTTATTTTATTCATGATTAAGGTTTTCTAAATTTTAAAATACTATCTAGTTAGTTTTATTCCTAAAAAATTAAAATAAAGATTTTTAAAATTTTATTTAAAACTTATTAATACCTTTGATTAAAATTAATATAGTTTGGGTATTAAAATAACACATTTTTAAAAGTAAATGTATTAAAATGTGCAAAATAATTACTTGAAGTATTAAACGGGTATCAAACTGTGTTGGGTATTTAACTAAGATGAGTAAACTTTACAACATTTTTTATTTTTTTTTTGTCATGAAAGTATCATTCATTGATTAGGTTGTACCATTGTCAATATTTTTTTGTCAACGTACCAATGTCAATTTGTAAAGTTGATCACAAACAGACTAGAAACCATCTACAAGAAATAAGGATTCAACTTTTGTGAAGTACTATTGTCAATTTGTGAAGTTGATCACAAACAAATTATGAATCATCTGCAATAAGAAATAAGGATTCAACTTCGCAAATTGTGTCAATTTGTGAAGTTGAATCTTTATTTCTTCTTTCAGATGGTTCATAGTCCATTTGTGATTAATAAGTCAGTTTGTGCTTTGTATAAACAACTCAAATCTAGAGTATTTCGTTCAGTTTTTGTATCTACAACAGCGGGAGATGACGATGCCAATGGCGATGGCGATGGAAATCAAGATGGAGTTGGGATTCTTCCTATTGATGGGAGAAAGAATAGAGGAAGACAGTTTACTGATGATATCAAGACAAACAGTTGATCAAAGCCAAAGTTGTTAGCTGTGAGGTCTGGAGACAAATGGAAGGTTGATTGATATTGTAACCTATATGTTATCATCTCTCGGGGGATCAGTTGCTCATGTTTATCAGTATGATCATATCGTTATCTGGTGATAGTTGATTACAACTTTTAAAGACACACTAAATTTATGATGAAAAAAACAAAATTAACCAATTAAATCATTTATAAATATTTAAAAAAATATTTATAGAAGCTTATAAACTAACTCCACCTCTTAAATACTAAAACCTAAACAATAATCATAAATCTTGAATCCAAATATTAGAGTATTTTTGATTGAGCATTTTTTTTTTCTTTTTTTGAGCAAAGATTGAGCATATATTTTTTTTAAATAGTAGCCAACTTAGAATATTTCAAGAAATTTCGCTTAAAAGTATCATATTGGTGTAAATATAAAGACTATCTAATTATATATGTAATTATACTGCTGATTTTATTTTATATATTTAAATTAGGAACTAAATGGAGTGAAATGGAGGGTTGATCGCTATGGTAACCCCGTATGTTATCATCTCTCACGAGGATCAGATGCTCATGTTTATTAGTATGATCATATCATTCTCTGGTCAAAATCACATGACTCAAGCCTGAAGAATTGTCAGGTACTCCAATCAATGGTGAATACTTGGAATGACGCTTTATTACATCTATAAATTTGGTTTGTTAAACTTTTAAATTCACCTTCTCTGTTTTGGAAAATAAATTGTCTATTTGAATTTTAGGGTCTGCTGTAGCGATGATTCACAAACTCTCAACAATGGGATCATCACAAGATAATCAAGAACATATAGAGTCGTCTAAAGTAGATAATCTTCTTCTTGCATAGCTTACATAATTCATCAAATTTAACTTTTTTTTTGTTTGTTTGTCAAATGTTATTTGTGTCTTTGTCTAGTAGATATGTTTCTTACTTTGTGATTACAAATTAAACTCGAGAGTTTAGATTTTTTGGTCTCTCGTTTGCCTTTATTTTGAAGAAGTGTGAAACTTATGATGGTCCACAAAACTAGTCAAATAACACAAGCTTCTAATTGGGGTTTCATGTGGGACAAATCCAAGTTGAAACCCTCCAAAACTTTTGTACTATTTTAACATCTCTGTTATTTTTTTTACTTCTTTTTTTGGTTAAAATTGAGACTTTTGGCATATAATAAGAAAACTTTCAGCAGAGTATCTCAACTTAAATTAAATAAAAATATATTATTGTTCGATTATGAATATTTCAAAACGAGAAAAAACTCAATTGAAAATATCACAAAACGGTGAAAAATTCAGTCCAAAATATCTCAAATAATATATTTTGACTAATTTCTCATCACTCTAAGATATCTAATGATATTAGATCATTATTTTATTTACTTTTTAGAACTACTAATTTATTATAAAATTTTTGCACTAGATCCATTTCCATTTTAGTTTTTATCATGATAACTCAAACATTAAAATAACTAAAATAAGAACTTGCTAGATACTCACAAGATACTATGAAAAATAATTTGCATAACATTATTGGTCAAATTGTTTTAAAAAAATATTGAAATTCAATAGTTTTATATAAGTAAACTTAAAATAACTGAAATAAAAACTTGCTACATAATCACAAAATACTACGAAAATATTTGGCATTATATTATTAGTCATTTTCTTAGAAGTATCTTGAAATTTAATAGTCTTACACGAGGGTTGCGCTCGTTGCGGGACTTAACCCAACACATAGTAAAAACTATATAAAGTAATGATATTGGAATTACGAAATTTTATTATTTTTAGAGTTATTAATTTACAAAAAAAAAATTTATATTTTAAAATATATTTTTAATAAAATAAGATAAATAGTTTATTTTGTCGTGTATATGTTAATTAAATTATTAAAATTAGACTTTTATTATTTTTGTTATACTATTTGGTGTATACAAAATATGTTTCATAGAATTTAAATGTAGTTTTTAGATATAATTTGACCTAATATTTTCAAAATATATTGATGTGTTAAGAAAAATAAAGTTCAATTTCATTGTGAATGTAAAATAAATAATACATGATTTTTTTGTACATATATAAACATTGTATGTATGAATTATTAATTTATGATTTTAATGGATTATATAGATACATAGAATTTTCTAAAAAAAGATATTATCTTATTTTTTCGATTTGTGTCATATTTTGAACCAGGCAAATTCGAGACCGAAGAAATTTATTAATTTACTATGTTTGTAACTGATCGAGTATTAATTTATAGTATTTGTACCGTATAACTGAACTTAAATAAAATTAAAAAACACCGAAAGAATATCTTAAAGTGAAAACAATCATAAAACTATAATGTTTACAAGAGATGATGGGTAGTGAAGATGAGAGAAAGGAAACTACAATGGTTTTGTTTTATTTATTTATATACATCATTACAAGAGACTAGAATTCTTGTCCGCGCTACGCGCGGATTGTATCTTTTTTTTTTGTCATCAACTTTACAGACTCATATAGACTCTGTGAACCAAACTGGGAGATCTTGATCCATGTGAACTACAAAAGACGTTTCCTTCCTAGCGCTACGGGCTAAGCTATCCGCCTTCTTGTTATGCGTTCTTGGTACATAGATAATCTCTGCGTGGGAAAAACTCTCTTTCAAGCTGTTTATATCCTCCAAATAACTTGCAAATGCTGGTCATTCCTCTGGTGCTGAAACGCGCGGATTGTATCTTATAAACTTATTTTACATCTTTATTATTATTATTTTTGAAGCTCATTTTACATCTTTATATATTTGAATATTTTATACCATTTTACTTTTCAAAAAATTAAAATATCTAAGGTAATGTGTAATTATATGGTGATGGATTTGAGTTTTCGTTGTGATTTTTTGAACTGATAAATTTCACTTTGTTTTTTATTTTACATTTATGTAATTTCTCAGCTGTTATTTTTTTGATCGGGTGTTAATTATAAATCTATTAACTATTTTAAAATAGGAGAAATAGTATATAATAGTGTTTGGTAAATGTTTCATCCAAAAAATTGTATATCCATCAAATATAAAATATTTAAATTTTTGTTTTAATCCAAATTTTTAATGCTCTTATACTTTGAAAAATAAACTGTTTTAACTTAATAGTTTGACTTTTTTTTAAATTATTCATATTACCAAACTACTGGAAAAAAATATAAATTTAGTTTTATTATATATTTTAAGTTATCTCTCAGCTAAAATTTCACTATTTATTTTATAACATTTTTGGAATAAATTATTTGTATATGTTTATACATTATTTTATTTTAAAAACTATTTGTTTCATCATTTTTTTGTGCCAATTTGAATTAATGATTCATTTAACTTTCTTAATTATATAGTATAGATGTAACAAAATTATGTGAAAGTCGAACATATTTTTAAAATGATAGGGTAGACATATTTTTTTTAAGGAAGTTGTGTTGGAGATGAGAGAATCATCAAGGAGGTGTGGTAGTTAGCTTCGGTCACTGTTGTTTAGAGTCAAGTTTGAGAAACTGGTGTTCATGTTATTACCATATTTCTTTTTCTTGCCTGATTTTATTATTTGCCCAATCAATGTGCTTCTAAAACAGATTTTGCATTCAAACGAAACTTTATTGGTTTGTTCAAGCGTGCTCACATTACTTTTCAAGTATGCTAAATCATTTTAAGATCTTAGTAACTATGACCATTCTAAATCTTTTGAAGATCTTAGTAACTTTGACCATCTGGAGCCAGGACTTTGGGATGCAACTTATTGGGAATGCTTGCTCGAGCTGAATTACTTGACTTTCGTTTGATGTAAAACTCTTTCGATATATTAAGATACATGAAAAATACACCCTTCAATGTTAACCTTTAGGACATTCTACTTACATTGAATAAATTATCCTATCATGTGCTGCTCCTTTCCAATGTTGCAAGTTCTCAATGGTCTACTTAGTAGAAGCACTCCCTATGAGATTGGAGTGTCATAAGCTCCGGTAATCCTGCCAGAGCTTCATCTTCTCCAGCTTCTCATGCTCAAGGAAACAGTTCACGAATGTACACATTAGACTATATGCAATAAGATTTTTAGGCAGGTGATAACCGATTTTACTTAAAGCTAATACATCAATTAAATTTAAAGCTAAAGCTACAAAATCTACAGGTTAAACTTAAAAAAAAAAAACAAAAGATCCAAAGCTACATCCTATACCATTCAACCCCATCATATAGAGATGAAGAACGAAAGAAGAGAAAAAATAATAGAAAGAACCTCAAAGAATTCACTTTTCTTTGTCATCGGCATGGAGTACGGAAACGTTGGATACACAGCTTCTAAACTCTGAACTTTCTGGTTTGCGTAATTTCTGGAATTCATGAACACTCTCGGCTCTGGCTGAAACCAAAAGCTGGGATTTAGACAACTCACTAATAGTTTTTGAACCATGTCATGTGGCAGTTGAGGAAGAGTGACTTCTGCGAAAAGACATATGTTATCCTTAAATTGAGTCTCCTAAGTATCACAATCTTTCTTCAAGTTATTTTTAAAATGTATCACAAAGTCTTTTGCCATGTACACACTCTCTGGCTCAAATTTGTCGAATCCAACCTTCTTCAAGACCACTATCCTCCAAGTTTCAGTCTCTCGCGCACGGAAGACATTATGGTTCATCCATTTTCAAATT
Source organism: Brassica rapa (assembly GCF_000309985.2). Classification (NCBI taxonomy): domain Eukaryota; kingdom Viridiplantae; phylum Streptophyta; class Magnoliopsida; order Brassicales; family Brassicaceae; genus Brassica; species Brassica rapa. The sequence goes on from NC_024804.2 coordinate 11,603,906, forward strand.
TTTAACATCTCCAAAAAGAAAAGAAAAACAGAGCTAATAATTTTCCATTAACTGCAAAAAGTTCAGACGCAAGCACATTCAAATGTATTCATAACATAACATAATGAAAAATAAATGAGCTAAAAATACAAAATATTGTACTTGATTGAGTTGTCGAGCTCTTGCGCAGTTGCGCAATCACAGCTCCATGGAAATAAACGTGTTACCATGGTGGTAATCGTTCCTTTCACCATTTTCTCTTGATTTCAGACATGAAACCAATCAAAGCTCAATGGAAATGAAAATCTCATAGAGAATTTTTGTAACTATAAATGTCGTAACCTTGTTATTTTTTCAAAAGCATCAGATCGAAACTGGACCCGGCTGTAGATAGCTTCGCCAGAAAAGTTGCTTAGCCAGAAAAGTTGCTTAGCCACGCATGCATGGAAGCCGGTGGCGACCAACTGTGAGAGAAATTCTGGCTGCAGAAAGATACATCGGCATATTTATATGGAGCTAGTAGAATTAGTGGAAGATGGCAGTTATAGATCTAGGTAACTAAGGAAATTATAAGATTTATGATGACTATTGATTTTTCTTTAAACTGTAGAGAACATATAGAGAAAAGGCATGGGACAGTGAGGAAAAAGATCAGCTGATCTGGGTCATATTTAATCTCTTGAAAATTTGTTGTTTAAAGAAAATGGGATTCATTGTAATATGATTAGGGAACGGGCTTCGATTAAGGTTGGATTTTATTTAGGCTTGTTAAACTAAAAGTGATGTATAATTTTGATTGGATAGGAATATTTTTGCTGATGTGGCATACCTTAGAAATCTCTAAATTAGTTCCTTTTATATAGTAGATATATTGTTATTCGAAAGTTATCTTTTCGTAGGGTATATTGCTAAGTTATTTTCTCAAGCAATTAACAAAACAAAAGGGTTTCTCAAAACTTCAATGTATCTGAATTTACTAATTCATCTAAAATTATGTCGATATTTTTTTACTTAAAAGGGTGAAACACCGCAAGTAAAGGCGTTCCAAGTTGATGATGAAATTAAGGTGAAAGGCAACAGTTTATAAGTCTTTTTCGAAAACTTCTTTCAAAGTTCTGATTTGTTTAGTGCTCAACTTTTCATTTATAACTGAATGACCTGAAATAGTTTGAATTGTGGCCATTAACACGGGATAAATCAATATCTATATCTATATAATGGGTATCGAATTTAGGATAATAATTAGCAGATTTTTATTTAGTTTCAAATTTCAACTCATTTTATGAAATATTTAAAGTGGTTTTTTTTTAAAAAAAGTTTAAATGATATAGAAAGTTTAAATTATAAGCAAGGGCAATTCTTTTAAATAACCCTTTTAAGTGTTGTCACTAAAATAGCTTAAAAATGATCAAAATAATTTTTTATTTTAATATTTTTTTATTTTTTAAAAAAATTTGAAACTTCACCCTCAAAACCCTAATCTTTAATTTAAACCCTAATCCTCGATTAATTAACTCTATGGTATAAATGTATATTTACTTTTTAATGTAATCTTTTTGATCATTTTCCTCTTTAAATATTATTTTTGTAAAAATAAACTAAAAATGATTATCCAATGAAAGTTCTCTATAAGTAACACATACATTTGTTATAAATTATAGATAGCTTACTATATATATTTAATAAATAAAAATATGTATGTCATATTCCTCAATCATATTTTATACGGATATGTATTATATTATTTAAGTGTTAAACCCAAAAATGATATGATGCATGTTGTTGAAAATTAAACAAGAGAAAAAAAATACGAGTTGTCAAGTATCTCAATTTCACAATGTTTTATAAATAATAAAAATACGAATTGTCATATCTCTTAGCCATTTTTATATTGTTTTGTGAATTTTATCTAAGTGGCAAACCTAAACTCTTATAATACATATTATTGACAAAAAATACATCAATCATCACGTATTAATTTTTTAATACTTCATTTAAAAATATAACTTGCCATATCTCTCAATTTGTTCAAGTGTAAATTAACCCCAAAATTATCGTAATGCATGTAACTCCAGCAATAATGGATCACAAGTCACAATAAGAAGAAAAAAATTGTTCAAACTTTGCGTAGCATTCACATTTAAATATTTGTGCAAAAAAAAAACCTTGCAAAGATTCATTTTCTCTTTTATATACTAGAAACATAATTAAATATGGAGTGTGTACAAAAGAGTCTTTTAAAGTGTTTGTAGAAATATACGTTATAAAACGTGTATAGAAGTGTACATAACTACGTGTATGTATGTATATACACACATAGAGAGAAGAAGAAGAAGAAGGAACAGAGAGCCAATAAATAAAAGGAAAGAAAAAAGGGACAGAAACGTACCCAAAAGAAGTAAGAGAGAGACTTATGAGTTGTGACCCAAAAGACCTTTCCATTTTCATGCATCTTTACTTCCTTCTTCTCATCTTCCCTCCCTATTTTCTTCTCATTTAATTCAATTTAATTTAATTTAATTTGTACCCACTTACCTTAAATACCCACTTCTCCATATATATTCAGCTAATTAACTCTTAACTTAATTCACCTCAACAATAAAATTCAGTTCTCCTATTTTTATATAAGTAAATAAATTAAAAGACCACTATTTCTTTCATCGTCTAATTTTGTTTTTATAACATAAAAATGTTTCAATCTTTTTTTTTTAACTTAAATTCTTAATATTTGTCCTTCTTCTTCTTCACGCCGCCTACCTATATATATATAAAGAAACACTCTCTCTGTCTGTCTCTAGTAATTCTCTCTCCCTGGCACTCTCTTTACATTTTCCTCTCAATTTTCCTAGAAACCTTTTCTTTCTTTTTTTTTCATTTTCATCCGATTTCATATCTCAGTATTGTTCTCTCTTCTTCTTCTTCATTATTTTTTTCCTGTTTCTGAAAAATGGTTTCTTTTTCTCTTTATGGTTTTTAATTTATCTTTTGTTTCCTTTATTTCTCTCTTTGCGTGTGTGAGATTGTTCTCCTCCCTCATTACCTTTTGCCGATTGGTGATTTTTCTTATATGTGAATCTTTGCTTCTTCAACCTCACTGGTAAAACACTTTCTCTTTCACATTGTTATCACTAATTTTTTTTTATTTTTATGGTTTTAAATCGGAAGCTAAAGATCGGATTTTTCTTTTGTGATTGTGAGTTTTTTCTCTTCATAATTTCTTTTCATGGTAGTTGATCATCGTACATTATCTCAGAACTGATCTTCTTCTCTAAGATTTGTGAGTGATCGGTGGAGAGTTTCTCCTGATGATCGTTTTGTGTTCTTGTTTCTGTGTTAAGGACTCATCATGATTCATGTTGATTGTGTTTGTGTTTGATCTCTCACACTGCTGCAATAAAAAAAAGATTTAATTGTAAATGCGAGTGATTTAGCTTTCTGAAATTATCTTGTAAGACAAGACAGTGGTGTTGTGTTTGCTGATTAGTGGTGGATTCGTATCTCAAAGTTCTGTTTTTGATGTTTTTTTTTCTAAGCACCAACCAATGTTGTTTTTACAATTGTTTACACTTTAAACTAAGTTATTTTGTCTGTTTCTTACATCCAGCTTTCACACAATAGTTTCGTTGGTGTAGTTTCATTCAAACTCAAGTGTTTTTCTTTTTTTTTTGGTTTCACCTATCAGCACTTTAAGTTCTTACATCATCAGAGGAGTTGAAAGGTTCGGGTTTGTCCATCAGTTGAGTGGTGTATAAACTATATATCGACCTTGAGGATGGATCAGAGAAGATATGAGGCAGAGTTTGATGAATTTGAGAAGCTTCTTCTAGAGATTCCCAAAGTTACTTCAGGAAACGACTACAGCCCTTTCCCTCCTCTATGTTATAGCTCAAGCAGATCATCCTTCCAAGAACGAAACCTTCATCTTCCCGGTGACTACGCATTCACATCTTCCCTTGCTGAATCAAACTTCAACTTTGGAATCTCAAATCAAACTCCGGAGAACCCCAACCTTATATCCATTCCTTCTTACCACTCTCCACCTTGTGTATATGCAGACAAGTTTGATTCAAGAAAACAACTCGATTCTCAAATGCGTAGGAACCTTCAACACCTTGGTTGCTTTTCAAATATCTCACCTCCTCAGCCGCAGCATTACAACATGCCATCCTCTCTGTCTCATCATCCATCTTTGGATCAGTCGCATCATCAGCTGGAAGAACAGTACCTCTATCGCCGACCTCAACAGTCTAACAGAAACTTGTTCTGTAATGGAGAAGATGGTGATGAATTTGTGAGGAGTTTAAGGAAGAAGATGTACTATCCGGAGAAGCTTCTAGTGAGATCACCTCTCGGTGTAAACACAGCTAAAGTCATCAAGTACGGTCTCGGAGAAGAAGACTCACAAAACAGAAGAGTTCGGTTACAGAACCATCACCAACTCGATGAAGAAGCAGATCTCTCAACCAGCCTCAACAGTCTAACGTTGCATCCTCCAAAGTACTACTCTCTAGCAGAGGCAAGAGGGAAGTTCTATTACATGGCGAAAGACCAGCACGGTTGCCGCTTCCTGCAGAGGAAGTTTGCTGAGGGAGATGGGAACGATATCGAAACGATCTTTAACGAGATCATTGACTATATCAGCGAGCTTATGGTTGATCCTTTTGCTAACTATCTAGTTCAGAAGCTGCTTGAAGTATGCAACGATGATCAGAGGATGGTGATTGTTTGTTCCATTGCTAGAAAGCCAGGATTGATTATCAAAATCTCTTGTGATATGCACGGGACTAGAGTTGTTCAAAAGATCGTTGAAACGGTTAAGAGACAAGAGGAGATCTCGATCATCATATCTGCTTTGAGGCATGGTGGCATTGTGACTCTGATGAAGAATGTAAACGGTAACCACGTTGTTCAACGGTGCTTGCAGTATTTGTTACCTCACTGTAAGAAGGTAACAACTTGCTTCACTGTTTTTTTTTTTTTTTTAAATAAAAGATTCAGATGTGACCCTTTTCTTTTCTTTCTCTCTTCAGTTTCTTTTTGGAGCTGCGATGACTCATTGTGTTGAGCTTGCAACTGATAGACATGGATGTTGTGTGCTTCAAAAATGTATTGGCTATTTCGAAGGAGAACAAAAAGATCGCTTAGTCTCTAAAATTGCCTCCAATGCTCTACTCCTCTCTCAAGACCCTTTTGGGTTTGCACCTTTCCTCTTTTGAGTTTTTTTTATAACCATTTGCTTGTAGATTATGGAGATATAACATGCAGACTTTTTTTTATATGGCAGGAACTACGCTCTTCAATATGTATTTGAGCTACAACTTGAATGGGCTGTCAACGAAATCCTCAAGCAACTAGAAGGGAACTACACCGAGTTGTCTATGCAGAAATGTAGCAGCAATGTGGTTGAGAAGTGTCTGACACTAGCTGATGACAAACATCAAGCTCGCATCATCAGAGAACTCGTAACCGATGGTCGTCTTGATCAAGTTATGTTGGATCCTTACGGAAACTATGTCATTCAAGCAGCTCTTAAGCAATCCAAGGTATCATAAAAAAGAATAAAAACAAATCAGAATTGTTGGTTGATTTAGATTCAGTATCTAAATGATGAGATTGTTACAGGGGACTCTACATGGTATTTTGGTCGAGGCTATTAAGGTTTATGTCTCATCTCTTCGTACCAATCCTTACGGTAAAAAGGTCCTCTCTGCACTTAACAACTCGAAGAAGTAAATCAGCCAGGTAAGAATATCCTAGAAACTGAAACTGTTTTTGTGTCTTGGCTATACAATTAATATGTTGTTTCTTTTCTTGGAAATAATACAGATTTGTACCAAATGTGTTGGCCTGTGTTGTTGGTAAAGTTACCTTGTAAATGTAATGTGTAATAAGAGTAGAATTCGCATGTTTGTGGTTTAAAAGATCCAAAGAGACAGAAGATTCAAAGAACGGTATTAATCTAATTTACATTCATCTATGTTTTGAAAGATCATATTAAATGCTTCTATTATGCATAAAAAACGGAAAATTATATTAATTATGATAAATGCCCCTTAAAACTGATTTTTCATCCAAGAAATGACCAAAAATATCAAAATGTTTCAGTTTCGTAATTGTGGTACGGTTTCTTGGAACAGAAGTTTTTGAATAAAAAAGAGGAGTAATGAATAACGAGTCAAGATTCAAAAGATAGTCATGGGTTTCATACGTGTTGGATACTGAAAATATTTGAAATAAATTAGTTTAATAAGATAAATAAAGTGTGACGATCGTGCCCAACAAGATGAATTGATCGTGACACGAATTTAATAAAGTCTTCAATATTGAAACCCCCACAACTTACGGGCGATGATGACTGAGTCAACATGTGAAAATCACTTAGGTGAAGAGTCAAAGCTTTGGTTCATTTGGTTTACAACTTTGGTAACTAAAATGAAAGAGTTCAGTTACATTCAATATTCAATCATATATTTCTCAATTTATTCATTTTAAATTCAAATTAGTATTTCATTTTTAGTTTTTTAAAGAAAGATGCAAATCAATTTTAATTTATGATTGATTCTTTTTGGACTTTTGTAAACAGAACAATATCTTTTCATAACCGAATTGGTACCTTTTAATATAAAAAATAGGAACTACTTATAATTTAATAGTAGTTGGTTTGTGATGTTTTCATTTTTTATTTGAATTCAATTTTTAATCAAATACGATTCAATTTTTAATCAAAAGTGCCAATGATTTTTTAATAAAAATCAAATTTGTGTTCATTAAAAAGATAAAAACTCGTCCTCTACTTTTTAAATCACAGATTCTAAGAAAGTACCAAAACTAAAGTAACTCTTTTAAACCAAATTTGTCTTTTTTTTTAAATACTGGCGGTAAATCGATTCGGTAATAAAAATTCTGTTACCATTTTCCTTTATTTAAGTTTATACAGAACGCATAGTACACACCCACAGAGAGACAAATCAAAGAGATCGATCATTGTGCAGAGAGACATGGTGTTCCGCGGCGACACGGTGATGTCCGTAGCCCATGTATCGGCGGAGATGTTTCAGCGTTTACGGTGGATCCCGCCATCCGATCGAATCAGAAGCGGCGAGATGTTGCAGCTCGTCTGCTGTTTTCCGCTTCAACAGTTAGGTCGGTTCATGTTAGTGTTCTGGAATTATATATGTGTTCCACCTCCAGAGATTCTTTATTTTGATGATGATCTTGATAACGATGATGTTTATGGATCATCTTCTTCGTCTTCCATTGCTAATCATCATAACTACTATCATCTTCGTTTGGAGTGACCAAAAATTTTCATATTTTCTGATTTTTTTTACTTGTAAAATGTTTTCTTTTTTCCCCCTTTTTTGTATAGAAAAAAAATCTTTGTGGTGTTTTCTTTCGTGGGATTGTTGGATAAATTGGAGTATGTTTCTCAATCCTTGTTTACAGAAATGAGGAGTTCTTGAGTATTTGGTGAATGCATAGAGGTTAAGATTTCATCATTTTAGGAGCCAGATGAGCTTGTTTTGATGTATTCTTTTGTATAAATCTTTGTTCTTTTCATGTAGATCATCAATTAACTCTGAGTTTATTCTATGTTTAGCTAGTTGAGCACCTTTAGTTTGTTTAAATCTTTGTCTTTTTAATCTTGGTTGATAGAGATTAGTCAAGCAATTCAAGTTTATTTTGTTTGCCAATATATGGCAATATCAGTTTGATCTAAAAATGTCTTTCAGAGTATTTAATCATATGATTTAATGATGCATATTGGGAGGGTAAAGAATAAGGATCTAGAGAGATCCTCAAGCTTAATACTCCATTAGATAAAAAAAAAAAATTGTGGAACACTGTTTTTTCGATAATTAATTTTAGATGTTACTATGGTAATGCATACTTTTACGTTACCAGAAACTATTGTGGATGATAAAGTTCAGTTCAGATAATGTTCTTCTTGTGTAAAAGACCATCATTTGTGAAGCAGGGTGGTCTTGAGATAAAGTAATGTATACTATTATCAAATTCATTTAGGTTCAGTTTTCTGTTTAATTATGAAACCTTTATTGTGTGTCTGAGATAATGTGATATTCTACTACTAAAGTTCTTGGTGGGCTTTTTCTTATGTTTGAAAAGTTTAAAGGATTCCAATTCAAGTTCTTTTTGTAGCCATTTTCCATGGAAGAAAGGTCTCTTTTGCTTAAAAACGTGAAAGGTTAGAGTGTTACCAATTAAGGGGGCGACTGGTTTTTCTGCTATCACCCGCAAACGCAGCTTTTGCGGTTGGTAGCGGTTGTCGGCGGTTTGCAACAATCACTCAAATCGCTCTAAACCGCTTCAAACCGCTCTGAATCTCATAAATTTAAAAGCTGGCTCCAGCTAGCGTTTGCGGTTGCGGGAGGGTAAATTTTTTTTCTTTTTTTTAAACAATATATATACAAAAGTAAAAATATTTAATAACAAATTTAAAATTTAAATTATGAAAATATTAAAATATATCTATTATATTTTAATTAATATTATAAAATTTTATAATAAAAACAATTTCAATAAATTTTCAAAAATTAAAATTATAACTTTCTAAATATAAATTTTATATTTATTATAATTTTATGATTTTTGATATTTTTATAATTATATTAAATGTAAATATTGTTAATTTATTATTTGACTGTTACCGCTTTTGGTAGTTAACCAGTCATAAGTCACCCGTAAACGCACCAATTTTTAACCGCAGTACCAATCGTACAAATCTCTTAAAACAGCTAGAAACCGCAACCGCCCGCAACCGCAAACTCCTGAAACCGTAATCGCAACCGCTGCGTTTGAACCAGTCAGACCCTAAAACAGATCCGAACTTCACAATCTTGTAAAAACATCCACTATTTCACTCTTAATACTTCTTCCTTTAGTTTAACTAAAGTGTTTTGTTTTTGTTTTACAAGATATAAATATTAGGCTTTAAATGGTGACCAAGAAAAAGAGAACGAACATTATGTTTCTTATCATTCCTTAAATTTTTTACCATTCATGAGAAATATGTTTTCATTTTTATTCTTCTTCGTTCTTTAGTTTGTAGATAATTATAAAACAAATCTATTCTTTATTAATTTTGATAAGGAACCATCATTCCTCATTATTTCTAAAATTTTATTTATACTCATTTTTTTGTTTCTATTTTTTTTTAACACTGTTTAATTCAAACATCAGAGGAACAAAGTTTCAGTAGGTGATATAAGTAAAGCTTCTATTATTCCTACGATGGTTACCAGTCAAACTTTTTCGATAGAATGACCGATTTATTTCCTAATTTATCGTCACGGCTATACCAGTTAAAGTCGATATTAGTTGGTTAAACAAGTCTACCTTGGGCCAACCGGCCCAAATCCTTGCGAATACGTTCCATAAGAAATTGAAGCAAAATAAACTCTTTTTCAAGACTCTTTGTTGTGTGGCTTGCGTCCAACAAAATAAACGTATAGTATGTAATTGCTAAAGCCGGCCCAGTACAAGCAACCATGGCTTATGCGAAGCCTTTAGACTTATAGGCTCCATTTTTTATTTTTGGTTAAGAAAACCTTTTGGATTTTTCCTTCTTTGTTCAGAATGAATAAATATTATGATTGCTGCTACTTGTGATTCGGAAAATATATCAAAACATGTTTTTTTTAATATGTAAATTATAAAGTTTTGTGGAAACTAAATTTAGCAAGAATTGAAAACTCTAATTTATTGATGAAGACAATCAAGATCATGATCACAGAATGTAACTTTTGAGATTAATCAGTCGGAAGAACTTAAGACCGATTCCTACTTAAACATATCTTTGGTGGATCCTAATTACCTCAACATTATCTAAATCTAGGAGAATTTTTAAGAAGCTCTCATGCTTAAAAGACAGACTCGTGAAATGATGAAACAACACATGCCTTAACAATAATAACCTTTGACTGTGCAATGACGAAGCACAAAAAACTTTTCATCATCAAAGGTCCACAAAATCTAGCTGATGTAAGTACATATTGCATATATGGATATGGCCAGTCCAACTAGGACAAGCTGGATTGACCAGGTTTTAATTAATCTCATTGTAACATTATTGTACGACTCTTAAGGATCGGTCATTAGTCCATTTGAATGTTTCTCTCCAAATTGTCAAGCAAAAATAGGTAGCTATGAAAAATTGAAAATAAATGCTGCCACCTCAAATTATCAGATCATCAGATGCACCCAACAATTCAATAAGCATTGAAGAGATTATCTGAACCGTTGATGTAATCTGCGTTAATCACTTTTGTCTATTTTATAGTGCACGCACGTCAGACAAAGTGTACATTTTTTTGTAATTAGAAAAGACAAGGGTAGTGATTAGCGAGGATGATGGCGCAATTAGTTAAAAGATTTATACTAGTATAACTATATAACTTAAAGAAAGAACCATTGTAAAGGCTCATCTTTTCTACTACCTAGTAGTGACTAGTTACTCAAAGCTATCTAACCAAAATAAAGAATTAATATTTTAACCAGATCTTATAAATTTTTGTTCTTTTTAGTTATTTTTGACTTTTATTACGGGCTATGAACATTATTTTCATGATTTCTGAGTATAATTTAGGTTATAATTACAAGATTCTTTAAGGCATTTCTAATACTAGTATTTTTGAAACCAAAAATGGCAATTGTAAAGGGATAATATTACATTGAGAAGACAGTTTTATGTTTTTTATAACACAATAGAGCAGTTTCTACTACCAAGACAGTTTATTTTAACAACTTTCTTTTTTCTTAACTAAACTAGTTTATTATTAACTATGCATCTGGCTAACTAAACTAGAGTATAGGCGGAAACCTACCTCAGCCGCACATCTTTCTTTCCATCTGACGACCAAGATTACATCTGAACACATTTGACAAAACATATATATGTCTTAATTCCTGACCCTTGGATTTACTGCTGTACTTTTACTATTAATGGCTAATATTCATTTTATCATCTAATCCCACTTCATCTTCTTTATCTGTCTCGGTTCATTTTTTTTTTATCCAGAAAAATCCAAAAACCTTAAACTTCGACCATAAACTCTCTGGATTATTGCTTCTAGCCACTGTCGTGGCTCCTTTTCAGCAAAAGAAGATAACAGTTCCTATCTGGTGGAGGGGAGAATTCTCTGTGGAAGGGAGATTAAGAGATAGATGATTCAGATCCTCTCTGGTGTTGATGACAGAGTTCTCAAACTTGCAGATTTTGGTGTCTGTGATTGTAAAGTTTCGATTTTGGACTCAAGTTACTCCTCTTTTATATGATAGATGATACACTTTAGATTTGTCACATCTTTTGAATTTATACCTCTAGTAAAGTTTCGATCTTGAATCAAGCTTTAATAAAGTTTGTTTTGACTGCTTGGTATACTAACATACTTTTCCAAAAATAATTACGACATGAGCAGATTCCCAGATATTGTGTACACGTGAATGTCTTTACAACAGTGTACATGTGGACATCGTTAAAACATGTACCTTTAAACATAGGAACACGTGGACATGTCGAGCCAAGATCATATCCATGTGATTATTCAATATACTCGTGTACACGAACATGTTGTACATAAAAATAAAAATGCAACATGGACTTTATTTATTTTATCCGAATGAATCAAAATTTAACACGAACATGATGTACGTCTCTAACTTTATCCGAAAGAATCAAATTTTACATAATTAAAACAATTTAGACTTTATTTAAAATTCTCTTGTGACATAAATTTTGTGTATATATGTTTACCATTTGAATATAAAATGTTGAAACTTGTAAATCTATGTTACAAATTTGTAAATGTCTAATTGAATGTTGCACTATGGTAAAATGTACATGTCGATATTGGTAAACAAGTATACATGTAGATATATTCATTGTGGAGCTACTTTTAATATTTCAAGATGTAATACATTTAAAAATGTTTTCTACATTTGTAAAGCCATATTTGTTATCTTTTTGAAATATCCACCTTACATATTTTCATGTGGACAACTATATCAGATTGTGTACGTGTGCAAAATATATCTGAGTGTATAATCTTTTTTTTGATGAGTCATTCTGGTATTTTTTAAAAAAATACGTCTACCTTACACAATATGTATCCATCCGATTATACATATGTACATTACCATCAAAGTGTATATGTGTACACTATGTATCCAAAACAAAATTATACAAAAGCTGAAGGACTAAATTTGCAAACAAGTAACCATGGAGTTTGTTTACTTTATCCAAATGAATCAAAATTTAGCATGAACATGATGTACATCTCCTACTCTATTCGAAAGACTCAAAAGATACATAATTAAAATAATTTAGACTTTGTTTTGAATTCTCCTGTGGCATAATTGTTTTGAACATATATTCACCATATAAACATACAATGTTGAAACTTGTAAATCTATGTTACAAATTCGTAAATGTCTAATTGAATGTTATACCATGGTAAAATGTACATGTCGATATTGGTAAACAAGTGTACATGTAGATATGTTCATTGTTGAGCTACTTGTAATATTTCAAAATGTAATGCATTTAAAATGTTTTATACATTTCTTTGTAAAGCCACATTTGTTATCTTTTTGAAATATCCACCTTACATATTTTTATGTGGACAACTATATCTGACTGTGTACGTGTACAAGATATATATCTGAGTGTACAATTTTCTTCTTGATGAGCCATTCTTGTATTTTTCTTTTTTCAAATATGTCCACTTTACACACTGTATCAGAGTGTACATGGGTACATAATCATCAAATATGTTAAGCCATATTTGTTATCTTTTTGAAATATCCACCATACAAATCCACCATACACAGTTTCATGTGGACAACTATATTAGAGTGCGTACGTGTACAAGATATATATGAATGTACAATCTTCTTCTTGACTAGCCATTTTGTTTTTTTTAATACGTCCACCTTAACCAATGTATCCATCAGAGTGTACATGTGTACATTATCATCAAAGTGTACTCCAAAACAAAATTATACAAAAGCTGAAAGATTAAATGTGCAAAAAAAGTCAAAATTGACCATTGGTGCTTGAGATTCTTCCACCACTGGCGGTAGTCGCTCGTTGGATTCTTCCACCACTGGCGGCTCTGCAAGTAAACAAAGATTTGTTTTTTTTTTCTCCAGAAAAATACAAATAAAACAAAAAAATTCAAAGCACTTACCGGTAGACATCTCGGACGTTCCGTTTAGTGCGTCTCTCACCACCAAAACATCCTCAGCCTCCGTCGTTTCTGCTCCTACAAAAAATCCCAGAAACATCAAATGCATACTCCCTTAAGATCTACAGCAAGCACACAAATGTCGGGGAACTCACCGCCGTCCTTCTCTTTCCCACGCCGGTTGCGTATCCTCGACATCCTTCTCCGAGCAACTTTCTGAGATTCTCTTTTGCCAGAATTCACTGTTGTCTCGCTTCTTCTTTGAGCAACTTTCTGAGAATTGGATGACTAGTGATTTTAGGGATTGTAAAATCAATCGTCGGGAAAAAAAAATAGCATAACCAGATCTGAAAAGAAAAAAAGAACTAAGAAGACAAGAAGATATACAAAAGGTACTTTACTAGTTACTAGATTTTTTAACCGCGCTACGCGCGGATAAGATATTATATGTATTTCTTAATTCTAAAAAATAATGTATAATATTGTATTATATTATTTAAAGAATAAAAAATAAGACTACATAACATAAATATATTTTTTATATTTTCTTTGTGGAAATCATTATGTTGTTTGATTGTTGTACTTAATTCACATATTTGCATAGATATTTGTGATAGATGAATAACTATATTTTTATTATCAGTAAATAATATATATTTATTATATAATATAAGAAAAATAGAATTATTTACTTTTTAACAAACTTGTCTCATGTTGGGGACTCGGTTATAGACATATCATATTCGAATGAAACATTTTTACACTTATCAATCTTTTTAACAATCAAGAAACAAATCTGAATATCAAAATTCATACGATCTCTTTGTGGAATAACTGCTCTGAAGAAATTGAATTTATGTATCAAAAAGGACTGGAAATGGATGTGCATATGTGTTATCTAAGTCAGCTTTACAAAAAACTATTTATAGTTCATATATCATTTATGTCCATCCTATTTTTTTGTCCATCATTTCTTAAACATCTTGAAATAAGTAATGCTAATTAATAATAAACTTTTTGCTCACAAAATAAAAATCAAATTTGTCTAATTATCGCTTAATTTGTCTAACTGATATATGTATTTCTCAATTCTAAAAAATAATGTATAATATTGTATTACATTATTTAAAAAATATAAAATATGACTACATAACATAAATATATTTTTTAAATTTTCTTTGTGAAAATCATTATGTTGTTTGATTGTTGTACTTGGTTCACATATTTGCATAGATATTTGTGATAGATGAATAACTATATTTTTATTATCAGTAAATAATATATATTGATTATATAATATAAGAAAAATAAAATTATTTACTTTTTAAACAAACTTGTCTCATATTGGAGACTCGGTTATAGACATATCATAAACGAAGGAGACATTTTTACAGTTCTCAATCTTCTTAACATTGAAAAAACAAATCTACATATCAATACAATATCTCATACGATCTACTTGTGGAATAACTACTCTGAAGAAATTGAATTTAGGCATCAAAAATGACTGAAAATGAATGTGCAGATATGTTATCTAAGTCTGCATCACAAAGTACTATTCATAGTTATCATTAATGTCTATCCTATTTTTTGTCCACCATTTCTTAAACATCTTGAAATAACTGATGCTAATTAATAATAAACTTTTTGCTGGAAAAAAAATCAAATTTGTCTAATTATCGCTTAAATATTTTATTAATATGGTCTAAGAAGCTTTTAAGTGATATCATAGTTTAATTTATTAGTTTTTTTGTTAATTTTTAGAGGTTTTTGTATTTAAGATTTTTTTTCATATTAAGCTTCTATTTCTTTCACAGAATTGATATATATATATAAAAATTACCATCAAATCAGTTTTACTTATTTATTATTTTGTTTTAACGAAAATACATTTTTTAAATAATTTAATTTAAAATAAAATTATATATTAATTTGCTGTATTTTAACAATTTCATTGATTTAATTAATTTGCTTTGGTGGATAACTTAAAAATTTTCATATGAATCGGGGAAAGCAAGCTTATGTTGTTATATTATATTTATTTTGTGTATATAGAATCTATATATAATGCTAGTGTAATAAAGAAAGAACATTATTTTTTTGTAACTTCAAAAAGATACATTATTACAATTTAAAATGAATCAAAATTTAATAAAATGGTATTTAAATATTTGTAAATCTAATTGTTTAGTTGGATTCTCATGAAAAAAAAATCGATTGGTTAAACAAATGTCTGAAAATTTGTTGTGGTAATGTTTTGTCTATAAATTATAAAATTTATTGAATTAATATATTTAATTATTGCATCCTTAAATAATATTTTATTAAGACATTAGAAAAATATGTTTTGAGTTGTTTTGTCAAATTGTACAAAAATCTATGCTTTTTCATATTTGTAACTTCAAAAAGATACATTATGACAATTTGAAATTAATCAAAATTGAATAAAATGGTAATTAAATATTTGTAAATCTAATTATTTTTTTTATCTTGTTTAGTTGGATTCTCATGAAAAAAAATCGATAGGTTAAACAAATGTTTCAAAATTTGTTGTGTTATTGTTTTGTCTATAAATTACAAAATTTATTGAATTAATATATTTAATTATTGCACCCTTAAATAATATTTTATTAAGACATTAAATAAGTATGTTATGAGTTGTTTTGTCAAAATTTTACAAAAATCTATGCTTTTTCATATTTGTCACGAAAATTTATATGTTAAACTTACTTTTACAAAATTCTTAACTTTGTCACGAAAACAAAAATCTATGTTTTTTCATATTTGTCAACGTTCTCACACTTTCTAAGAATATATTAGCTTAGTCACTTACTTATTTTTTTTTTACAAAACAAAGTATCGGAGTTTTGAAAGTTGAATTCATATTATTGTAAATGTACATAAGAGTTTGTGATTATATACTTAGTGGTTCTTGTATATGTGTCCAAGAAAGTTTCAATGGCTTAGTGGTAAATGTCCTATATATATATCATACTAACCCGGGTTCGATTCTCACCTTTGCATTGTTTTTTATTTTTTACGAAAAATAAATGAGATGACATGGCAATTTTGGATTCTCTGATTGGTTGATTTTTCTATCCTATGTGGACACCCTCTCCATGGTTTATATCCCCCTTTTATTATAGTATAGATGTATATAAATCAGGTTTAATCTTTTATGGGGACCATCACTAATTTTGAATTTCGAAAATCCAATCAAACCAAAATCTTCTAACTAAAAATTAACTTACTAGTTACACTTTTAAAAGGGCTTTTTGAGTCTTTTCACCAAGAAACTGCTTTAATAGCAGAAACTGCCGTAGAGTGATAATAAAATTTGTAAACTGTCTTAGAGTGTAAATCACTCTTGTAAAGGACCCTTTTTAATTGATTTACCAAAATCTCTTTTTTTGGAATCTCATAATGATGCTCTGCTACACTGTTTGACTCGCATTGGCTTCCCCACCATTTGTTAGATTTTTCCTCAATCTTTCTGTCTTTACCATTCGTCGAGATCGAGAATAGACGATACAGACCGTACACATGTATGGTAATCAGTGAGATAACGCCGTCAGAATCTAAACGGCGATTGGCAGTGTGGCACTGTGTTTCCGTTTCCCTTGGTAACGGTGAGCAAACCGAAACAGAAGAGATAACCAACCAACAGCTTCATCGGAAGAGAGAATCTTGTGTCTGCTTCGCCATCATTTACTACAAGTTACGCTTTGACTGAAACTATTTGCCAACAAACAAAAGACAGCATTACTATTCCAAGGCAACTCGTACATATTAACAATATTTATTTCAATTTCTAAAAAAAATAAAAATTGAATGACTGGTCTGAAGCTATGAATCCTAACGCCATGTACATCTTCATAGGGAAAAACCCAGATCATTTTAAATTAACTCTATCGAACATGAATAAAACCTATAATCACTTAGATCACTACTAAATGATCCAGAAGCTATAGCTATTAGGCCAACTCTTCGTTATTCGATTTCTCGAATTACACCACTACAAGTCTTTTGTGTACAATTTTTTTCTTTTTATGCTTTTGAAGTTGATCATCAAATTTTACAAAGCCAACCCAACAGAAACGTCACTCGTTTTATAGATAAGCTGCTTTACATTTGCTCATTTCTTTATAGCTACCTTGTTTTGTAGAATACCCATCTTGAAAGCAGTGTACTAGTAATCTATTGGGTGATAACAGAATAAGTAGTAATATGTATATATACACATTGGTGTTTGTTTGTGATAAAAGAATGATTAGTTGTTTAATAGTATGTAGCTATAAAAAGAATAAGCTAAGATTAGACAAGTAGCATGATGGGTCAAACAAATTTTTTTAAATTTTACTGATAAAGTTGACGCTTTGTGCTAGTGCAGGACTTTGTTCTCGTTTCTTTATTTTAACTTTATTGGCATCGTTCGATACAATGTTTCAGAACTTATTCGTTTCAAAATAATAATTTAACAGAAAGAGACACTAATAGTAAAGAGAATATATGCTTAAAAAGTACGCAAAATTAAATTTTGATATAATCTATGGTTTTCAACGTTAAGACAAGGTACACCAAACGTAGTGATAAGCTTAAGTTAGTTTTTTTTATAACACTAAGCTTAAGTTAGTTAGATGCAATTTAGAAACTTATGTTTGACCAAAAAAAAAATTTAGAAACTTATGTATTTTGGTCCGAAGTTCTTTGGAGGCATCGACTACCTCGCATGGCTCCTGGGCTCCACTCGCATCATATTTATTGTTTTTATTTTTTTACAGTAATTAGATTAACCTTTCAGTGAAACTAATTTCTTACCGTCTTAACTAAAGACATCATCTAACTAACTTTTCAAGCATACTACCGATTGATAAAAAACATTTTTACCAGCACTCATGCATCTTTAGTGACGAATGATTCATTTTTATACACATGTATTTTTTACCTTTAATGTTTTTATCATTAAACAAACAATCATTTGAATACCCATTAGATAAAAGTTGAGGGGATTTTCCGAATGATTTTTTTATACGGTTTCTTTTTTCGTAATTATTTTCTTTTAGGGGGCCATAAAAACATATTTTTGACAGTTACTTTTGGAAAACACAATAATATTTTCAAGACATCAATTTGATTATTTTTTATTAGTTGGGGTTTACGTTTACTGGCTCATAACTGTGTATTTAATGGTTAACTAAAAGGAGAGAGAGAGAAAGAGAAAGTGGGAAGAAAAACAAAGAGAGAGAGAGAGAGTGACAAAAAGGAGTCTTTTCATCATCAAAGGAGAGAGAGAGACCCATTTCAATGTCGCCATAGAATCACTCTTGTTAGTGGTGGTGGGTTACAGAGTAAAAGGTCTAGTAGAAGAAGAAGAATATAGATAGATAAAGGCGTTAGCTTTATCTCACTCTCTCTTTCTTCTTGTTGGCCATTAGACTTGAGAGGGATAAGATGAGTGCTGCGGCGCATTTTAGCAACGACAGGGTTTACAAAGGGTTTCTTGTTTGGCTCTGCTTCTGGGGATGGCTCTCTCTAACATGCGCAGGGAGGCTCAGTGTCTCGAGTCAGAATCTCCAAGTGCACAAACATTTGAAACGATTGAACAAACCAGCCGTTAAGAGCATTCAGGTTCCTATCTTTTTCCTGGAAACTTTTGTTCCACCCTTTAGTTGTTAGTAATAAAATGTAGGAAGAAAGTTGGAAACTTTTGATTACTATGTGAAGTTTTGAACTCCAATTTGATTCTTCTATAGTTTATTTTGTGTGTGTGTGTGTGATATTTTTGCAAACAGAGTCCAGACGGTGACATAATAGACTGTGTTCACATATCAAAGCAACCAGCTTTTGACCATCCTTTCCTCAAAGACCACAAGATTCAAGTAATCTTTGTTTCAGCATTTCCCTCAAATCCACACTATCTTTTTGCCTATGTCTTAGCATATTATGTTTTTAAACAGATGAATCCTAGTACCACCCCTGAGTTGCTGTTTGAAGAGAACAAAGTGTCCAAGAAACCAAAAGTAGAGAGAATCAGTCCAGTCACTCAGTTATGGCACCAGAACGGGGTGTGTTCCGAAGGAACAATACCAGTGAGGAGGACAAAGAAAGAGGATGTTCTGAGAGCAAGCTCTGTCAAACGTTACGGTAAGAAGAAGCACCGGACAGTTCCTCTGCCTCGGTCTGCTGATCCTGATCTCGCCAACCAAAGTGGTCATCAGGTAGATTTTTTGCTTCTTTTTATCTACATGTCTTCTTCTGAGTTTCTTGCTCTAAAATTTCTCTTTGTGGTGGAACTAGCACGCGATAGCTTATGTGGAAGGAGGCAAGTTTTACGGGGCTAAGGCGACAATAAATGTATGGGAGCCTAAAGTACAAAGCCCAAATGAGTTCAGCTTATCTCAGTTATGGATTCTTGGAGGTTCTTTTGGCCAAGACCTCAACAGCATTGAAGCTGGTTGGCAGGTATATAAACTCATACCATTTTTAAACTTCTTTCCATTACATCTTTTAGCTTCTTTGACATATATTTAAACACAAATCAGGTTAGTCCGGATCTGTATGGTGATAACAATACAAGGCTATTTACATACTGGACGGTAAGCTCAAAAACCTCTTTAACTTTCTCTTCAGTTTCCTATGATTCTTACTCTCTATATTGTTCAGTGGGCTGATAAAAGTTTAATTCTTTTTCTTATTGCATTATCAGAGCGATGCTTATCAGGCTACTGGCTGCTACAACCTCCTTTGTTCCGGTTTTATACAAGTCAACAGTCAAATAGCTATGGGAGCAAGTATCTCTCCTGTCTCTGGCTTCCATAACCCGCAGTATGATATCAGCATTACCATTTGGAAGGTATAGACCATACCTTTTCATAGAACCCTTAAACGTGTATCGCCTTTTTGTCTCCAAAGATGCTAACTTGGGAACATTTTGCTTGTAGGATCCAAAGGAAGGACACTGGTGGATGCAGTTTGGAGATGGGTACGTGTTGGGATACTGGCCGAGCTTTCTATTCTCCTACTTAGCAGACAGTGCATCAATAGTGGAATGGGGTGGAGAAGTGGTGAACATGGAAGAAGACGGTCACCATACCACCACGCAAATGGGAAGCGGTCAGTTTCCGGATGCAGGGTTCTCAAAGGCGAGTTACTTTAGGAATATTCAGGTCGTTGACAGCTCTAATAATCTGAAGGAACCAAAAGGGATCAACACTTTCACTGAGAAATCGAATTGCTATGATGTTGAGGTTAGTAAGAATGATGATTGGGGGCATTACTTTTACTATGGAGGTCCTGGAAGAAACCCTAATTGTCAGTAGAGGATGAACAGGAGAAAGAAGTAGATGGAGTTGTAGAGGAATACTTGTGCTGGATTGTTACTTGATGTTTAAGTGAAGTGTAGAAAGATCGTTTTTGTTGATTTTTTCTTACACTTTTCATGGACATTTGTTTTTTCTCTTCTAGGTTTTGATTAGGCTTAGTTTTGGTTTCGGGGTTTTTATTTGTTACTTGTGTTTGAAGTGAACAGATTTGTCTGTAGTTTGCAAGTGTGAAACTGTGTGAAAGGGAATTCGGTTGTCTTATCTCTTTGTAACCTTGAAGACAAGAAAGTTGCGGACCTTTGGTTTGTACTTTGTTTTAGTGTCTTCCTCTTATTGCATTTGCTTATGAAATGAATTGAAGTTTGATTCAGTGTACCAACTAATTATATCTGTTAATCAATGAGTGAGAATGATAACTAAGCGGTTACATTTTGGAAATACCAAATCAACTGACTAACATGTTCAACTTTATTCTGCTAGAAATATATAAATTCAATTAGTGCAAAAATGACAGTATTGTCACTTTTAGCTGAGATTCATGATGCATGCCATGCCAGATTGTCTAGATACAATTAAGTATACTATAGTCTATAAAATTAATTTAAATTTGTGAAAATATGACCGACAAGTAAATATAAATGATACAATCAGGGCCGTCCCTGCCATAAAGCCAGTAAAACTAGAGTTTTAGGCCACAAAATTACATACATTACAATATTTGAGGCCACATTTTTGAAAAATGATTATAGTTAAGTGGTTAAAAACATTATTTTCACTTTTTGTTCAGCTGGAGTCTTGCATTTTCAATGTTATGGTTTATGTTGAATTTGTAATGTTTCCTCTTTATTTTTTTTTCTATTTTGACATATGTGTTTTTCTTTTAGTTTGAATAACTTACTTGTTATTTTTTTATAAAACTTATTTGTTTTTTAATATTTTTGTTTTACTTAAAATACAAATTATAATAGTTCAGACAAACTAGTGATTTCTATTTATTAAAATATATACTAATAATCTAAGATTTATCTGAACTTTTGATATATAACTAGACTAATATACCATTTTATATTTTAAAGAAAATATTATATCCACATTTGTATAAATAGATTTAAATTAAATATATGCTGCCGTATATAAATATGCTTTAGGCCACAAAATATATGGGAACGTGGATACAATAGATATATAAGAAGTTATTGGAATAACCTATACGATAATTGATAATTGCTTAATTAAAAGATTCAATAATTACTTAATAATGTTGGAGTTAAATATTGGTACGCGGAATAGTGAACGAAAATTCGATACGCCGAATCAAATATCAAAGTCGCTACAAAGGTAAAATAAAATATCAAAGTCGGTTGATTACAACAAGGAAATAAGGGAAAAATAATTAGGAGAAATGTGGGTTAGGCCAATCATGTCACTTGAGCACATGGAACCATCATCCAGTTTCCATCTTCTTTACCTGTAAGAAACAATTACATGTTGACAAAAAGAAGAAGATAATAAATAACTACACAGCTCACTGCTTCTCTCATATCTACTCATTTCATACACACACAGAAAAAACAAGAAATTTATTGATCATTATATATATCATGGAAAATCTGATGAAGTGAACCTGTAGATAATAAATATCAAAAATCACCCGGAGAAAGGAAAATTAGGTAAAATCATTCACTGAACGAACATACTGAAAAAGTAAGAAACCTAATTATCTATTAACAAAAAACGTACAAAAATATAAGAGCATTAGTATTGATGAGAAACACATTCAATTTTTCAAATCAAATTTTAATATTAAAACTAAATTAAGGATTGAGATTTTAACAAATGCTAAACGAGATTTTCAAAAAAACAGTAAAATGTTTTAAGACTTTTACTCCTTTTCTATTTTTTATTTATTTTATTCATAAAAACTCTTAAAAAATTATCAATGTTGATGCTCTAAGTTACTTTTTGACAAAATTGTAAACTTCGTAATATTCTGATTATTTTGAAAACAAAATGAAAAACAAATACAGTCAAAAATAGTGCGGTGCGCAATTGCTCATTGCTCTTTCCAACTAATTGTTGAAGAGTTTTTGAAGATTAATTTGCCGTCACCGAAAAAGATAATAAATACAGTCAAAAATAGTGCGGTGCGCAATTGCTCATTGCTCTTTCCAACTAATTATTTTCATAGTTGATGAACTAAAACCTTTACGTGTCATAAATCAATTCCACAGTACAACATAACACAGTTCTTAAACAGTTAAACTAAAATTGATAGTGGGATATATAGTAAAATACTGAAAACATTCAAATTAAATTATTCAATGCGTTGGTGTAAAGTGACATGTATACACTTGGCCTTACATGCGTACTCGTGTATAAAAACACTAACAAATGTAATTCACAAGTCACATATCAAAAACAACTTACAACAATAAGAGCAAACCCTTTTGTTTTCCTTCTCTTCATTTGCTCTCCATACGCCAAATATAATAACAATGGTGGCAATGAAGATGAAGCTTTTCGTGGCGGTTTTGGTTGCAATGATAGCTTTCTCTGCGGTTCAGCAATCGGCTGCAGCGGTTGACGCTCCTGCACCGAGTCCTACCTCCGATGCATCCTCGTTTATCCCTACTATCTTCACCTCCATATCGGTTTTGGTCGTTGGATTACTCTTTTGAGAAGTTTTTTTCTTTGTGTGTTTTAATTTAGTTAAAATAAGATCAAGCGATCGATGTTAAGTCTGGTCTTGTTTGTGTCTCTTTGATTTCCTGTAGTTGCTTTTATGTCTTGAGTTTGATCTCTTTCTATTTATTTTCTCTATTTTCCATGTATGGTTGTCGAAGACTCATCCTAATATCAATAATCCTACTATATCCGTCTTGATATTAAAATTTATTTAGTTAAAATATTGAAATGCATATGATGAAAATAGAAACCGAGAAATTTGCATACCGGTAGGCAGGATCTAACTGGATCAAATAGTCTACTATATTTGGTTTGTCTAGTGTTTTTTGTTCAATATTGGTTTGGTTATTGTCCGACCTTTAGTTGTATACTAAATTCGAGTCTTAAGATAAAAGCAATTTTAAAAGCTGCTAATATGCTTCCTTTTTCAACTGAGAGTGGACAAAAAGCAAACACTTTTAAGTTTCCACATGGCATATATTTTGGAATGTAACTAATTAATTTAATTCATCCAAAAGAGTTTCTAATTTGTTTAGTACTGACGCACATTTCACCAAAACAGTTGTTTTCCTTTGAGTTTGACTGGATCAGGAATACTATACAAACCAAACTTTTGATGTTTTTTTCTGGGGTAACTAGTTAACGTAAATATCAAATTAGAGGGAAAAAACCAAAGGTGGTAAATTCAATAAATACGTTCATACTGACCCTATAAACTACTAGATTAGTACATATATGTTGAGTAAACAAATCAATCAAAACGCTTCCTATCATCCGTTGTTCTTGCTTCTTATCTTGAGCCGTCTTATAGTGTCTTACTTCCCTGCGTCTAGAGCGGAATACAAATAAACGAAAGAAGAGGGGTTTAATGGGCCAGATATTGGACATTAAAGACATAAGCCCAACTGGATACAGTTACTCATAAAACCTTATCAGCCACGAGTTTCGACTCCAAACAAGACCATCGGTATCAGTGCGTACGGACAATTAAAGTGCTCAAAGCTAAGAGTCTAAGACATGATTATCGGCGTCCTAAGGTTGGGTCCTAACCCATTTTCGGCCCAAAAATAAATAAAAAATGGTGATAATATTTTGGGACGGGCCTTAACCAAGGTCGATCTTAGCTCGTCCTTCCTTACCACGTGTCGAGTGGAGATGAAGCGGAGAAGTCGTGTAGGGAAAACACGACTTTCTCTTCCCAAATTGATCTCACCGTCTTCCGATTCTCTCTCGACGGCGACGCTTGTGGCGATAAAGTACATCGACGATTTCATCTCGAATCTCTCTTGAATCCCTCACGAGTCTATCCCGAGTCTGTCTCCAACCTCATTCTCCGCCGATTTCAATCTAAAAGGTATGTGTTCCTCTTTCGTTTTCAAATCCTTACGATGTCGTTGTCGATCTAGTTCCTCCGCATGTTGGTTTCGTAGATTATTTGTTGTGATGATTTGTTGGGTAGATTAGATTCAGTTTCTCGATCTAGTTCCTTCGAGTCGGGTTTCGTAGATTCTTTTTTGTGATGATATGTTGGGTTGATTAAGTTCAGTTTCTTGATCTAGTTCCTTCGCATGTTAGTTTCGTGTGATTCTTTGTTGTGATGATATGTTGGATTGATTTAATTCTGTTACTTTTATTGATGGTGATGATCGTTGACGGTTTCTTTGACATTGTTTCGGCGATAGCTTTGTAGTTGATATGGTTTATGTAATTTCTTGTTAGGAAACTTGATAGGTTTTAGATTTGTATTGAATGCTTGTTGTTTTTGATTTTCTTGAACGAAAGTTGATAGCTTTTTGTTGTTCTGTATTGAAGTAACTAAACTTATTGCCTAGTCTTCTAGCTTCTGATCACACGTTAAACGTTTTGAAGGAAATATGAGAGCTTCTAAAAACTTTATTGAAGTTAAAAAAAAATTAGTGATAAGACTGTGAATCTTATAAACGAGATTGGCATGTTTGTAGTTCGGATTTGAAGTAACGTAAATAAAATTGTGTTATCTGCTTGTATTGTAGTTCCCTTTGTAGCTTATAGCTTATGTAGTTGTAGTTTAGTAATAAGTATAGGTGATAGCTTTCGTACTAAAATTTAATGATCCATTAAACTAGAGTTGATACCTTTGTACTTGTAGTTTAGTAATAACATCTGATTAGACATAGGTAGATAATGGTTAGGTGGTTATGGAGTTATCTATACTATTAAAAGGGAAGGAGTCCCAAAAAATCTACTTATGAAAGGTTGTTGGACCTATTCACTAAACTTAACTATTTTTTTGGTCTCACCTTATATTTCTTCTAACTATACACTAATCAATTACCTTATATTTCTCTAACTATAAAATAACCAATGCTCTTATTTAATACTCAACTTACTATAATACACCAAAGATTTATACATCAATATTATTAATTCAGAATCATTGATATATTTTACCCCTATTTTTCCTTGGAATATTACTTTTGTACCACTAAACCTATTAAAAGAAACAGATTATTTTATAACTGATTTAATAATCATACAACCCACGATCATTTTTCTTTAACAAAAACAGTTACTATAAAAACATTTGGATTTATTGGTAATTAAAGTCTGAACAATACCATGCTTTTAATTCATATTAAATGTTTTATGACCTAAACTAACATGAAAACATGATGCAAGTATGGTTAACAGAAAGTTAAAAATATGATACCATTCGACGGTCAAAACATATTAACTTCCAATTACGATTAGAGAAATAGTTCACAGTACAACAACAAGCTTAATTATATTTCAAAATTATAGTTTTTTCTTTGAAAACCTTCCTAGGTTATTTTTGTGATGAAAATCTTTTACAACTGGGTTTATTAGGAGAAAGGGTTTTGTATAAATATTTTCTCAGGAAATTATAGCATTTTTAGAATGTTTTTTATGTTTAAATAAAATATATTATTTATTTTTAACATTTATAGGTAACTCAACTATACTCAACTTAAAAATAATTTTATTTATAAAGCTCAAAAATTTAATCTTAATATAGTCATTATAAAACCTATAAACTAGAATGTATAACATAAAAAATGTAGTTTATTCAATTTTATATCTTAGTAAAATTAATATGAGAAATTTAATCAAATTTTGAAAAATATTATCATGTTATTTTAGATTTTTACCATGTCATCTGGTATAGATTCACGAGTTAATATGGGTTTTAGATTTTAAAGAATTTTAAATAATGGATTTTTATTAAACTGAAACTAGATTATATATGGTGACTGCGTTTACTGGTTTGACTGTGGATACCACTTATTGGTGTTTTGGTTCCTTTTAGTGGAAAATTAGACTGAATGTTGAGGACTTATTAAAATATTTTTTAATATTTGAAAAAAAATGTTTGAGTAATTTATTTTTATTGGATAATTCAGCTTATAAATAGTATATTTAAGATATTTTGTTATTTAGAAATTACATATAATTAATATTTGTAGGTATATAATTTGTATTTTAAAAATTCAGGTATCTATTTATCTTGGTTCTAGATATACATGATATGTTCCGTTATTTATAAATTTTGGTTCAAGTTTGGTTTCATTTTTTCAATTTGGTACGGGTTGATTATTCGGTTCTGAATAATATGGCCAAACTTATAAACTATCTTATATAAAAATTTATATTAAAAATTATTAAATTCAAAAAATAAACCCGCACTTTCTAAGTGCGGGTCAAAATCTAGTTACTTGTTAAAGTTTCTCCTATTAAACCCCATAGAGAACACTTCAGCATTATTATCTCCAAATCGTCTTTCTTTTCTCTTTGCGAACAAGAAAACGTTCCCATTCTCTATAATCTCTTTTGTTCTTCTTCCTATGGATCCAAGGAATCCATATAGCCAAAATTCAGGTTATGTGGGGCTTCTTCACAACCTACAAAATAGTAATGTTTAGGAAAACTTTCCTTATGAGAGCTTCTAAAAACATTGGAGCCTCAGAAAATGCCTCCATTCAGTTCTCAACAGTCTGAGGCTCCATCCCAACCTCAGGACACACCTGTGGAGCGTATGGTGAGAAGGAAATGGACGCCGGGTGATGACGAGGTTTTGATTAGCGCGTGGCTAAACACATCAAAGGACGCTGTTGTTGGAAATGAACAGAAGTCAAGGACTTCTGGAAACGCGTATATGAACACTTTGCAACAACTCTTCATGAGAACATAGAGAATGTTCATTGTAAGCAGATGTGGCACAGAATCAATGATCAGACGAACAAGTTCTATGCCGCATTCGCAGCTGCAGAGAAACAAATAACCAGCGGTCAGAGTGACAATGACGTTCTAAAGGTTGCTCATGAAATCTTCTACTCTGATCAGGGACACAAGTTTACCCTCGAGCACGCGTGGTGTGTCCTGTGCTATGAACAAAAGTGGATAAGCCTGAACACACCTAAGACGGCCGGTTCAAAGCGAAAGGGTGGTGAGGTGAGTTCCCAACCTTCAAGCGAACATGTCGGTGAGGTATGTTCCCAATCTTCTATGCGTCCTGAAGGTATCAAGGCTGCGAAAGCAAGCAGGAATGGTAGTAAAGGAAAGGCTATTGAGGACTATAAGAGCCTTTTGGAGCTCAAGATGGAAGATTTGGCGAGGAAGGAGAAACTGTCGAAGCTGGCGATATTAGACACTCTCCTTACCAAGAAGGATCCACTAAGCGAGAGTGAAGAAACTGTCAAGAACAAGCTGTTGGCCGAACTCTTCTAGTTTTTCAATTCTAAGTTTCTGTCTTGTGTAATATCTATTAAAATGTTGCTTTTGTCTTGGTCTAAGTTTGTGTCTTGTGTTCTATGTTCTAATATGATAATTTCTATGAAGTTCTCGTATCAATTTCTGTCTTGTGTTCTATGCTCTTGTATACGTTGATGTTATGTGATGTTATGTTTGATATAACAATAAAATGTTATGTCTTGTGTTCTATGTTCTTGTATACATTTATTTCTGAAGTTTGTATTTTTTTTTAATGTAATGTAATAAAATGTTTGTAATTTTCTATTAAATGAATAAATTTGTTTTTCTTATTAGTTATTCAGCTTAAAATAGTAATATGTTTTATCTTATATATGTTACTAGTTATTTCAAAAAAAAAATTAACCTAAGGACCAACAAAAAGTCCCACCAATAATCACCATTTTCATTAAAAGTTCTTAACAATGTCCTAATCTATAAATAACAATAAAAAACTCTAAGGACCACCAATTAAGTCCCACTGATAATCATGCTCTAAGGACATCATTATTGATGTATCTTAGGTGAATTCTTAAGGGAGAGGAGACCACAAAATTTGTAAAATCGAGGAGTGAAGTTTGTTAATTATAGGCAACATTATCAGTGGTCCTATTTTTTGGTCCTTAAAATCTTTTTCTTTTTGTTTTCTGGTTTTTAAAAAAAAAAAAAAAAAAAAAACTTATAGCGGGCCGCCACGTGTTGTGGGGTCCGCAAACAGTGCTAAGGACTCAATGCAAAAGTTCCTTAAATTGAGACATTATGGCACAGTCATTGAGAAAAGGTGGTGGGGCCCACGCTTAAGGACTCTCCCACCACCACCGATAATGTTGGCCTAAGAGACATTTTCATTTGGTCTTTGTACTGTTTGCGGGTCCCACTGATGTGTGGCGGCCTGCAATTGATTTATTTTTATTTTTTTTAAATCAAAAGAAAAAAAAAATTTAAGAACCCTGCTTACCGATAATGATGCCCTAAGACTGAGAAACGGTGCGGTTCTAACATTTATAAAAACATATGCATATATAGTATATGTAAAGATTTTTGTTACTGTTATTTGCGGTGCAGTGCAGATTAAAACATTAGTAGCTAAATAAAATTGAAAATGGAAGTTTTCAGTGAGTTTTCGTCGCACTACAAGAAAACAGCGGTATTCTGACGGACGTTCCGACGGAAAATGAATTCCTCGGAATATACCGAGGAATTTCCGAGGCAATTCCGAGGAAACACAAAATTTGGCTTCCTCGGAATTTCCTCGGAATATTCCGACGGAATTCCGAGGAAAATTCATCTCGTCGGAATATTCCGACGGAATACCGAGGAAACTAGTATTCCTCGGAAAAAACCGATGAATTCCGAGGAAATATTATAGACGTTAGAGAGCCGTTGGAGAGCCGTTGGAGAGCCGTTAAAATTTTTAAACTATTTTTTATTTATTAAAACTTTTTTTATTATTTATTAAACTATTTATATTTTTGTGATTAAAAACTATAATTTTGAAATATGTTTTTTTTTTTAATTTACAGGTCTAATGATGATCAGATCCGGCCTCGCCAGCGTCGTAGCCGGGGTGGTATGGGGAGCCAGTCTCGGGGTTCTTCCAGCCATGTTCAGGATTCCGTTTCGCCCCACAGCTCATACCATACATCTCCCTCTCCATTACTCGCTCCTGCTGCTCCCGCTCCCGCTGCTGCACCCGCTCCTGGTCCCGCTGCTGCACCCGGTCCTCCGGGAGTGATGAGCGTTGCGGAGTTGGTTCGACAGCCCGGTCGTGACCATCTTCCCTATCTCACTGAGTATCCACATGGACATGGTCAAACATGGTAATTTAAACTTTTATTTTTTATCCTTAAAATTTGATTGATTATTAATAATTTGTTCTTTTTATTAGGTTCAACCGATCCGGGAACGGGATCAGCGCATGGATCAACCGTATGATGTACTCTGCCCTCGACAAGGGACATCCGACTTTCACTCACTTTCCCGTCGAGAAGCAGCATCTGTGGTTTCGTCAGTTTGCGGTAAGTATTCAAAATTTTTACTTATATTTTTTATTTATTAAAACTATTTTTTGTGATTATTAAACTATTTTCTATATTTATTAAACATTTTAAATATTTTAAAAACTATTTTTTTAATTATTAAACTATTTTTTATTTATTAAAACTTTTTTTTTGGTAATTATTAAACTATTTTCTATATTTATTAAACTATTTTTTATTTATTAAAACTATTTTTGTAATTATTAAACTATTTATATTTTTGTGCTTAAAAACTATTTTTAAACTATTTCAGCAAGAATTCAACTGGAATTCCGATGATACGCTCTCTATTTATAACCATTTTGTCCATAAAGTTATGGACAACTATGGGAAGCAGATGTACGAGTGGAAGAAGAAGTGGGAAGCAAACAAGGTAGTTTTTAATTTATTAACAATTTTTAATTTATTAAACTATTTTTTAAATTATTAAACTTTGTTTTTTTTAAATTAAAAGGTCCCAAAGTCGATGAACGACACGGTATGGAAGGAGTTGTGTGAGCATTGGGATAAGGAAGAGACGAAAGAAACTTCTTCCACCAACTCCAACAACCGCAGGAGCGACCGTAAAGGGAAGGGCATCTACAAGCATAACTTGGGTGCCCAATCTATTGCCACTCTCGCGGATCGCATGGTAAGTTCAACCGCTTTTTCTTTAATTATTTAAGTTTCAGAATTTTATTTTTTATGCATTTTTTCAAATTTCTAATGTTTGTTTAATTTATTTTTTTTTCAAGGCGGAAGAAAATGAGGGCGAGCCGGTTGATGATCTCGCCCTAATGAAAAGGGCGTATACCAACAAGAAGACCGGTCAGATTGATGATGGTCTTGTGAGGGACGTGGTCGACCTGGTCCAAACTCAGGTGTACGACGAAGTGTCTCAGCTTCAAACCGATGATGACGATTCGACGGCTTCGACCAACTTGTCCCGGGTTCGAATCAACGAAATCGTTGAATCGGTAAGTTTTTTTTTTAAAAGTTCAATTTATTTATTTCTTGATTTTTATTTTATCATCAATTTATATTATCTAAATTTGGTTTTTTATATTTCAGTCGGTTCCAAAGAAGAAGGGACGTATGGTCGGTTTGGGTCGTCGCTCCCGGTCGGCTGCTCCTTCTTCTGCACCACCGCCATATGTTGATCCGGAAGTTCTTACGGCTCAGCTGAAGGACAAAGATGATCGGATATCTGCGTTGGAGACCCAGATGGCAGCTCAACAGGCGGGCTATGAGACCCAGAAGAGGCTCAACGAGCAGATGATGGAGATGATGAAGAGGATGTACCCGAACGAGGTGTTCCCGAACATCCAAGACCCGTAGTTTTTTTTTTTAATGTTTTATTCAATTTTAATTTTAATTTTAAATTTTAAAATTAAATTTAAAAAATTTAAATTTTTTTTAAAAAAATAAATTTTTTCGAAATTCCGAGGGAATGTAGTTCCTCGGAAAATTCCGAGGAACTTTCTTCCCTCGGAATATTCCGAGGAACATAATTCCCTCGGAATTTTCCGAGGGAATGGAATCCTCGGAAAATTCCGAGGGAGTTTTGTCCCTCGGAATTTTCCGAGGAACTCCATTCCCTCGGAATATTCCGAGGGAAAATATGTTCCTCGGAATTTTCCGAGGAACATATGTTCCTCGGAATTTTCCGATAAACATTCCGAGGAATGTTTTGTCGAAACTTCCGAGGATTTGACCATCGGAATTCCATCGGTTTATTCCGAGGAACCATCCGACGAACATATGTTTCTCGGAGTTTCCTCGGAATTTTGTTTCCTCGGAATTCCGTCGGAAATTTCCGACGGAATTCCGAGGAAGTATGAATTTCCGAGGAGATATTTCCGAGGACTTTTTTCGTCGGTATGTCGTCGGAATAGCGTTATTCCGACGACATACCGACGATTTTTTCCCTCAGTATCCCGATGTTTTCTTGTAGTGTCGAGAAGTGTGAAGCCTTAGATTAGAAATATCGTCACATCATCAACCAGGTTACTCAGGATACGATTGTTGTTATTACTTAATAGCATAGGACAATATTAGCGCAAGTTGTGCTTCTGATTTCTCGATGACGGGCACTGATTTTTATTAGTACCTAACGAAAGTTTGCTTGATTTCTTTTAGCTTGCAGCCTAAGTTTCTTTGGTGTTAACTTGTTAACACAAGTTACCGAATGAAACAACTGAAATCACAATTAACTGTCTCGTGTCTTGCTTGTTGGGAAGTTGCCAAAGTTAGTATTGTTTCTCTCGTAACCTATTATTATTACCTATATCAGTCAAATTGAGAGAACCACCGGTCCGAGACTTACTATAGCAACCAAGACACATTTAACATCAGCCATGGAAGCTCCTCTAAGCAGGGCCAGCCCAGAGATTTGGGGGCTATAGACCAATGTTTCACTTAGCTATGCTCAGGAGTCAGGACCTCCCCTGACAGTAAGTCGCGATTCTAGCATGGAGAAAGTGAGAGATATGTTCATCTTATTTCTATGTTTTGTAACATTATGTTGTGGTTTTGTGACAGGAGGATGAGATCACTGGAAACTTAAAGCGGAAAGTTTCTTAGCTCTTTGAAGCGTCTCTGAAGTCAACGTTTCTCATATTAGAACTCGAGCTTCGGAAGTTGTCCTTTTAGTTGAGTTGTTTGATCGATGAGGCCAAGGCCTGCAGTAAAGGTATCTTTATTGAACGTGGTAACATTGATTTCTGTTTACCGCATCATTTACATTTTGGGGACTCTTGAGCTGTTCACTCAACCTTGAGTTTAACTCCGTGCAGGTAAAAAAGAAAGGACTCCTGAAGAGCTAGACCAAACAGCCGAGGCATTTGAATATGGTGCTGTAAAGTAAGTGTCTGATTATGAGGAAATGATTCCACCTTCTCGGAATCACTCCTGTTTACAAGCTTTGATACATACAACTAAACGACCTAAAGCAAGTCTGCAAACAAGTCTGTTTAACTTTTTTTTATACAATTAAGACATTTGAATCTCTCTTACAGCAAGAGACGAGACTGAGTTTTCTTACAAGTCTTCTTCAAAGTTGCCCAGTTCTTGAAGCACGAACCTCAAAGTTATTTGATTCCAATGTTCGAGTTAATCCCACCTCATGAAGATATTGGAAAGCTTTTAAAAAGGTGTGCAGCTCTTGAAGATTTGGTCATAACTCGTACCAGAGATGACAATGTGAGACTATATAATATCAACAATGTGCCTACTTTGAAGAGTTTAACTATCAATAAAACTCAAGCGAGAAACGCCCCAACTAGGGATGTTAACGTAGGGTAAAATAACCCAGCCCAGTCCAACCCACAAATAACCCAACCCAGTTTATACCCAACCCGCAAAAACCCATAAACATCAATTTTGAAATCCAGACCTAGAAAATAACCCAATATGGTATAGGTTTACCCATGGGTACCCAAAGTATTATCTTATTTATTCTAAAAATATCATGTAAAATATTAATATCATTAATGTGAGCTTTAATATATAAACAAGATTTTGCAAATTTATAGAAAAACTTGTTTTAACGTAAAAACTCGTTTACGATTTTGGCGGAAAAACCCGTTTTCGATTTTAGCGGAAAAAACTCGGTTTTGCGATTTCAACAGAAAATTTCGATTTTCCAGTTTTGGCGAGAAAACTCGATTTTTCGGTTTCGGCGGGAAAACTCGATTTTTCGGTTTCGGCGGGAAAATTGGGTTTTGCGGTTTCGGCAAAAAAACTTGCTTGC